>NC_056744.1:427347318-427401949 GCF_019279795.1 Protopterus annectens | reverse complement strand
GAAAAATCTAGGGAACATTGGGAGGGCAGATAATCATGCACCTAATACATTGACTCTCCTTTATGTAAAGAACATTGGGGTGGCAGATAATCATGCACCTAATACATAGAATCTCTTTTATGTAAGGAACATTGAGAGGGCAGATAATCATTCACCTTTTACATAGACTCTCCTTTATGTAAGGAACATTGGGAGGGCAGATAATCATGCTCCTAATAAATAGACTCTCCTTTATGTAAGTAACATTATGAGGGCAGATAATTATGCATCTAATACATAGACTCTCCTTTATGTAAGGAACATTAGGAGGGCAGATAATCATGCATCTAATACATAGACTCTACTTTATGTAAGGGACATTGGGAGGGCAGATAATCATGCACCTAATACATAGACTCTCCTTTATGTAAGGGACATTGGGAGGGCAGATAATCATGCACCTAATAGATGATCTCTCCTTTATGTAAGGAACATTGGGAGGGCAGATAATCATGCACCTAATACACAGACTCTCCTTTATGTAAGGAACATTGGGAGGACAGATAATCATGCACCTAATACATAGACTCTCCTTTATGTAAGTAACATTGGGAGGGCAGATAATCATGCACCTAATACATAGACTCTCCTTTATTTAAGGAACATTGGGAGGGCAGATAATCATGCACCTAATACATAGACTCTCCTTTATGTAAGGAACATTGGGAGGGCAGATAATCATGCACCTAATACATAGACTCTCCTTTATGCAAGGAACATTGGGAGGGCAGATAATCATGCACCTGATACGTGGACTCTCCTTTATTTAAGGAACATTGGAAGGGCAGATAATCATGCACCTAATACATAGACTCTCCTTTATTTAAGGAACATTGGGAGGGCAGATAATCATGCACCTAATACATAGACTCTCCTTTATGTAAGGAACATTGGGAGGGCAGATAATCATGCACCTAATACATAGACTCTCCTTTATTTAAGGAACATTGGGAGGGCAGATAATCATGCACCTAATACATAGACTCTCCTTTATGTAAGGGACATTGGGAGGGCAGATAATCATGCACCTAATACATAGACTCTCCTTTATATAAGGAACATTGGGAGGGCAGATAATCATGCACCTAATACATAGACTCTCCTTTATGTAGGGAACATTGGGAGGGCAGATAATCTTGCTCCTAATACATAGACTCTCCTTTATGTAAGGAAAATTGGGAGGGCAGATAATCATGCACCTAATACATTGACTCTCCTTTATGTAGGGGACATTGGGAGGGCAGATAATCTTGCACCTAATACTTCGACTCTCCTTTATGTAAGGAACATTGGGAGGGCAGATAATCATGCACCTAATACATAGACTCTCCTTTATGTAAGGAACATTGGGATGGCAGATAATCATGCACCTAATACATAGACTCTCCTTTATGTAAGGAACATGACAAGAAAGCCTCCTAGGAACCTCCTAGAATATTAGTGCCCATGAACACTTGCGGCAAAGATATAGTACAGTATGTTAGATATTTCACAAAGAGATAGATGCTTTTGCTCATTTAACTCTAAACTGTAACTTCTATGGGTAAGCAAAGTAGTAATATACTATTACCATGTTTCTACTAATGAAGTGTAAATCAGTGCAAGAAAAAATATGACAATCATGAATTTCTCTGCAGCTGATGTGGGCTAAATCCTTCTATGGACGCATAATAAGTAGACAAGTTAGAATGCATCAAAGATACTTGCCAGTAAGCTGCACACTATTCTGAAGGTCTGTTTATTTCTTCTATGTGCTTTTTTTTGTTATTTATAAGGATGCTAGTTTTTTTAAGGTACACAGAGTCAGTGTTTTCCTTGATAATACAGTGACATTTTTTGGATCAGGTATTATTGTCATGAAAGCGTACTCTTATAGGCTGACATTTAGGGACTGGATATCTGTCACCATTATGTCATCCTGTTATTGTCAAAGGAATATCACCTTCTTAATGTATCTGAAAACACTACAGTGTGCTAAGGCTTGATTTTTCCCTACCTGGATAATTGCAATCTATTGTTCCTGGGGCACCATAATGTCAAGGGAATATTGCCTCCTTAAAGTATCTGAAAACACTACAGTGTGCTAAGGCTTGATCTTTCCCTACCTGGATAATTGAAATCTATTGTTCCTGGTGGCACCATGATGTCAAAGGAATATCACCTCCTTAATGTATCTGAAAACAAGAAGCTGCAGTGGTGCAGCGTTATGTTGTTGCCTCACATCAAGAGGTTCTCCCATTCAATTCTCGGCTGGAGCGCCTTCTGTGTGGAGTCTGCATGTCCTCCCTGTGGTCGAGTGGCATGAAAGACATGCATAGAATGGGCATGCCTTTGTTGAAGGTTGGGCATCGAGCTGGCAACTCGGCACCTGTAAAAAATCTACTGCCAATCATTAGCGGACTGGAGTTCCGCTGTGGTGACCCCAACCGGGAAAAGCCAAAAGAAGAAGAAGAATGTATCAGAAAACACTACAGTGTGCTAAGGCTTGATCTATTCCTACCTGGATAATTGCAGTCTATTGTTCCTGGGGCACCATGATGTGAAAGGAATATCACCTCCTTAATGTATCTGAAAACACTACAGTGTGCTAAGGCTGGATTTCTCCCTACCTGGATAATTGCAATCTATTGTTCCTGGGGCACCATGATGCCAAAGGAATATTACCTCCTTAATGTATCTGAAAAGACTACAGTGTGCTAAGGCTTGATCTATCCCTACCTGGATAATTGCAGTCTATTGTTCCTGGGGCACCATGATGTCAAAGGAATATCACCTCCTTAATGTATCTGAAAACACTACAGTGTGCTAAGGCTTGATTTTTCCCTACCTGGATAATTGCAATATATTGTTCCTGGGGCACCATAATGTCAAGGGAATATTGCCTCCTTAAAGTATCTGAAAACACTACAGTGTGCTAAGGCTTGATTTTTCCCTACCTGGATAATTGCAATCTATTGTTCCTGGGGCACCATAATGTCAAGGGAATATTGCCTCCTTAATGTATCTGAAAACACTACAGTGTGCTAAGGCTTGATCTTCCCCCTCTGATAATTGAAAATATTGTGTTTCTGGGGGGGGAAAAGTCAAAAGGTTATCAGCCCTTAATGTATCTTAAAACATTACAGTGTGCTAAGGCTTGATCTTTACCTACCTGCATAATTGCAATCCATTGTTCCTGGGGCACCATGATGTCAGACTTGCTGAGGCACCATGATGTCATAGTTGAGTGTCTTTACCTCATGCAGATATCTGCAGTCCCACTAAGTTCTGCTGCTGTGATTTCCTAGATCCTGCACCGATGTCCTTTACATTCATGTGGAGTGTTCATAATTTTCGTATTAGAGGATTTATGCCTAAGTGGCACCAGTCTCCATTTTGTCATTGTTCTGATGTTAGTGCATTTAGTCCTACATGATTTAGATCTCTATATAATGCAGATAGCTCTGATGCTAGTTTGTTCAGCTTTTTATGGCTTAGGTCTCCTTTGTCTCAAAGAGCTGTTTGTGCCATGTCCTTTGACATGGACCAACCACTCAGACACACAGAGGCCCCAATCAGTTCTGAAAGTGAAGTTGGAATACCTGGGTCAGACATTCATTTTCTGTTTAACACTCTACTATTGGAAACTGTGATGTCCCTGCACAGCCCCAGTAATCAAGGAACCTCAATCCTCACCACTGGCAACAGCTAGGGGACATACACACTGGGAGGATTACTTAGTACATGTACACACACACACACACACACACACACACACACACACACACACACACACACACACCTGGGGAAGGCTGGCACAGGTTTACTAGCTATGCCCCTTTCTGCCCAGACTATAAGGTAGTTTCCCAATGCTAGGTCCCAGGTAGGCTGAATGAAACATTTTAATAATAAAATAGAAATAAAACAGCTGGTAAGCGCTTTCAAGACATAAGTCGTCTTCATCAGAGAGCTACAAAATGCAAAGTATACAAATTTAAATAAAAAACAACCTATCAAAGGCAGCTCAATGTCTCCAGTTAATAAATGATGATGACAAGGCACAAACCTCCTAATGCTTATAGGGGCAGCTATACAAAAAGGCTTTAAAGATACTGCTTCATTTAAGCCAGGTTTTTTGTCAGCTTGAAAGTAGAAAATCCATTATTGTTCACAGGCTTCAGTCCTAATTCTCATGTTACCCCCCCCTTTTCATTTTCATTTAACAAGAAAAGAACAAAAAATTTAAACATATGCTGAGAACCTGAGGTTAATATATGGTTTGCTAAAGTACTGGTTTCTTTTTTATTCTTAATGTCCCTAATGTGTTCTTGTACATGTTCCCTCAAGGAACGATTAGTCTCACCAATGTAAAAGGTCCCGCATAAAGTACAGAAACTATAACAGACTAGATTTTTTGAAAGAACAATCAGCATAGAAGCAAAAATCTGTAGAATATCATAGCTGAGGATTTATAAAGCTGGACCCTGTATGCATATATCCACAAATATTACAGTGCCAGCATGTATATGTGCCTTGTCTCTGGGATAGAGTACCCTGTGTTTGTACTTGTTTCTTGCAGCAAAGGTGCCTCTTAAGAGATGCGTTATTTTTAAAAGAGAATTGTGGTACATCAGTGATCAAACCTCTAAGGTCATCACTTGCAAGTAGGTTATTCCAGTGTTTCTTGATTATATCACAAACAGACCCTATATTGCTTGAAAAGGTCAAAGGAACTCTAGTACTATTTTTCTTAGATTTAACTAGAATATTGACCTGATACTGATCATTACTTTGAGAAACTTTCTCTCTGAGAAATAGGGTTTCCCTGCACTTTCCCTTTCTAATAGGACTGAATCAGGACAGGAGTTAATGTCTTTCTCTTTATATCCTCTAGCTAAAAAAGCAAGCTTCAAATTATTAAAAGCTATATGTAGATGTTGCTCATCAGTGTGCAGTCTCATGCTTCTAAGAAATTATGATTTCAATACATTTCTTAATACACGTCATGGGTGCATACTATTTTTATGAAGATATGCATTCTTCCTTGTTTTCTTCCTGAAAATACTCGTATTTAACCCACTTCCAACCTTCTTACAAAGGCTTATTTCCAAAAAAATCTATATTGTATTTAGAATATTTAACAGAAAACTTCAAAAAAGAAGTCATAATATGTAAAAAATCAACAAATTGTAAAAGCAGTTCTTCAGTACTATTCCATAAAATAAAAATGTTATCAACAAAATGTTTGTACCTTATTAAAAAAAGAGGCAAAGTTATTATTCAAAAACACACATCCTTTTTCCCATTGAGCCAAAGCAAGGTTGGCATAGCTGTTGGCGCATGCTGTGCCCATTGCTATGCCAACCTGCTGTAAGAAAACTGTCCCATTAAATAGGAAAACATTATTTTCTAAGATTATCTCTAAAAGGGTACAAAGAAGATTATTCATTAGAATATACTTTCATGAAATCACCATCCATTCCAAAATCTGAAGACTTCATGATTCTTCTGGATAAAGTAGCACTAATGGAAATAAAAGTTAAAGAACTAATAATTTTTCCTAGAAAATGGACTAATCATCCTTGGGAGAAAGTCATCACTCTTATTAAGACAATGAATTTGGATACACTTTCTTCTAATTAATCAAACATGATTTAAGAATTGTTGAATATTATATAACCTTCTTAAAAGTTTAAAATTTTTCATTTTGCTCTTCCTTCCTTTATTTTTCTGTTGAGGCCTTTGTAAATTTTGTACATAGTTTGTTATAATTTATCATTTAAATTGTAAAACTTATTTTGTTTTTCTTTATTGTTATTGGAAAATTAAATAAAAAATTTTGAGAAAAAAAAACAAAAAAAGAATATACTTTAATTTCATTTAGTAAACATCTGACATTCTCAATGCCCCAATTGTTTGGTATGACTGTAAACAAGGACACTATGTCCATAGTAACAAAATAAAAATCCAAATTCCTGTCAAGAGGTTCAATGACCATGGTTAACTCTTCCAAAAAAAGTTTTCCTATCTTTCAGCACAGTTCTAACATTTTCCAAAACTGGATGTAAATTTTTTTCTACAAAAATAGAAATAGTTTCCGTTGCCTGCTAGAAACTATGGGGTGCATAGGGGGATTATTTACATCCTTATGGATTTTAGGGAGTCCATATACAGTAGCGATAGTAGGATACTCTATTGAAAAATATTTAAACAAATCTTCTGTAATAGTATTTGTTATTAACAAATCAAATATCAAAAACAATAGTCTTTCAATGATAGCCTGTACAACAGATTTATTGACAATCACAAATGTATCTCTGTCTTGCAATAAATCTTCCATGCATTATATATAGAAATCTTTATCTAATACGACGATCCCCCACCCTTATCAGCAGGGCGAATCTCTAGTGCAATAGCTGCCTTATGTTGTAGAAGTGCTTCGTATTCATCATGATTAAGATTAAAAAATGCATTTCTAGTACCATTATTAATAAACAATTCCCTGATTTCTTTGTCACAAAATTGCATAAAAATGTCAACATTTGGATGTGTTCTAGGAATGAAAACACTATGTTTTCTAAAACAAGTTGCATCACAATAATTATCATTTTTAAACATGGCTGCAATGCTGATGTTTCTAGAGAACATTTTCAAATTCAAAAGTACATCAGTAAGTTCTGACCTTTTTGAAGAAATAAATGATAAACCCTTATTTAAAAGAGATAATTGTGCTTCAGTAAGTTTGAAGGAAGAAATATTCACAACTAGGTCATTTGTGAACTGCTTCTTGTGCTCCTGTAAACACCCCTCTCTCCTACAGGTTGTAGTTGCCATATCCTGCCTCTCCTTCCTTGGCTCCGTGACTGGGCTCCTCATCCCCTTGTGGTTATAGGGAGAGGTTCTTTCAAAGAAAAAGGGGATGTGAGTGACAGGCAGTATTGTTAAATAATCCCCTCGCTGCTACTTTGGTATTCTCTGTTGCTGTCACTATCACTGTAGCAACAGAATGTGTTCCAGTGGTAGAGGGTGGAACTTCCTCTTCTGAAGGAGACAATCAACTGGTAGAAATCTCCATTGACATAGTAACAGACATGGCATGACTACTAGAAGCTATTCCTGTTGAAGTCTGCAAATCACCAAAAATGGCAGAAACTGTGGTTATATTCGATTCATTTGCTGGTATAGATGGTGCAATGGCTGACTCATTTGCTTCAAAGTGCGACCATGCAAAAACTGCACCCTTATTGAAGTCTGTAATGTCCCTCTGTAATTTCCTTATTTTAGTGGCATGAAGCCATTTTTCATATGCAGCTACACTCTCTAGGAAATTGTCTAAGCTATCCAGAATGATGTCAAGTGTAAAACTGGATAGAATAGACTACTGTAATTCTTTTATCTCCTCCTTCAATACTTCTTTGCATGGACAAAAAAAGTCAATAAGCAGTGACATATATTCATTTCTACAAGTTAACTCTGTATGTTCCCATTTATACCATTAAAACATACATTTCCACAGGTATATAGTTTATATGCATTTCTATTCTAAGTCAGCAGGGCATGCTGTGGTTACATTTTAGCTCCATACATAACATAGAGTTCTGTGTAAATAATATCAATATTCACAAAGGACATAGAATTATTTACAAAATTCCAGATACCTGGGCTGGCAATATTTCCCTATATCACATAACCTATCACCAAATTAGACTGATGAATCTCTATCTTTGGACAATTTCAAAAAATGCTTAAATTTTATCATATTCACTAATTATTTATACATAGCTCACAGTATTACTGGTCTATTTATAGGTTCATAGGTTCATAGATTAGGATCTTTATCTTTCTTGTTTTATCTTTTAATTATTTTTCTTACACTACTTCTACTACAAAATTATATAATTGTACATTTGTATTATTTCACTGTTTTATGAAATAAATGGTTTCTTATAAGACTGCATTAAAATTACTTTCTCTTAATTATACTGTGCATTGATCAAAAGCAGAATATTAAAATTTAGCTCTGAATTTTATAATGGAGGTCTACTGTGGTTTAAAATTTTGTAGAATGAGACAGTAGCAGAATGTAGGCAACAAGTAGAAAGCTGAAAAAGTAACAATGGGTATGTCAGATGGCTATGAGACAGACAGAGAGAGAGTGCAGAAGAAGAAGCAATAGATAGGTGTAAAATGGTGACGTGCTCAAGTTCTTTCAAGAAGCAAACAGCAAGACAGATTAGCAAGAAGAAAAAAGTTAACAAAAGTTCCAACTAGGGTAAAAGATTTTTGTGTTGCAGATTTTTTATCTTTTCAAGTATCATTAAGGCATAATATATATAGTGTTATCACTGGTGTTTAGTGTTCTCCCTGCTCCAATATTGCAGAGTTTGCTTGTTAGTCAAGGAGAGTGTTGACGTGTGACAGACCACCACATACACACATTCATACATTCACGCAAACACACACCACCCCACGCAATCACACTCATGGATGCAGTCATCCATTCACCTGGGCGCACACAGACACACACACACACACAAACACACACACACACACACACACACACACACACACACACACATGCACACACACACACACACACACACACACACACACACACACACACACACACACACACACACACACACACACACACACACACACACACACACAGACATGCACACACAAACAAACGTACACACTCACGTGCACATACACACACCACCCCACACGATCATACTTCTGGATGAACTCACCCATACACATATGCACATACACACACACACACACACACACACACACACACACACACACACACACACACACACACACACATACACACACACATGCGTGAACACACACGCACACATACGCACACACACACACACACACACACACACACACACACACACACACACACACACACAAACATAGACATGCACATGCAAACATGCTGACGCACACACACATACACACACCACCCGACACAATCACACATACACACACACACATACCTACCTAACTTAGTAACTTAGCCCCGAACTAGCCCCCTACTGCGACCACCCAGGTTAGACACACCCACACACTTGCTTCTGAGGCTATTCATCCTTCTGCATACACTCACACTTATAGCCACACACACATACAGACATGCACACAATCTCCACCACTATAGATTCACTAAACTCCCTATAACTTAACAATCTCACTTACTGAAAGCAATAGGTGCAAGTGAGATTTTGGCCATATTCATTAAGATAAAGTGTCTGAGGTAATCATTCTGCTCTGTGTAAATATCCTATCACAGACATTTTCAGCAGGAGGGCATATGGCTAATTAGCACAGGCCACTCCCCTGGAATGCCTCATCATGCCACAATTTAAACCCTGTTCAGTCTCAGCCTCTCCACAGGATATGTGCCCATAGAATGGAGCACTGCAACGGTGGTCCCGCTACACAAGGGTGGGGCCACAACTGACCCTGGGAGCTACTGACCAATAAGCCTGACCAGTCTGATCTGTAAGGCTATGGAGCGAATCATTATGGAACTCATAAATGGAGAGATTGGGAACCTCTAGTCACTGGACCCCACACAGTTCGGCTTTGTCAAGGGCAGATCATGCCTCCTGAACCTGGTGGATTTCTTTGAGACAGTTACTCAGGCTATAGATAAGGGAAAGGAGGTACACATGGCTTACCTTGACCTTGCTAAAGCATTTGACACCATTCCCCATTCAGGTATTATTGATAAGCTCACCAGCCTGGGCATAAACCCTTACGTCACAAGATGGATTGCAAACTGGCTCTCAGACAGATCCCATAAAGTAAGAGTAGCGGGATCTATGTCCGAATCTAGACCAGTAACGAGTGGTGTGCCTCAAGGCTTTGTCCTGGGGCCCCTCCTGTTTGGCATATACTTCTCAGAAGTACAGGCAAGCACAGAAGGGCTGTGGCTGACTAAGTTTGCAGACGACTGCAAACTGGGTGCTATAATAGAGTCTCCGGCCGACATGGAGATCCTTCAAAAGGGCCTAAATGAGACTGATGCATGGTGTCAAAGCCATGGTCTCAAGCTAAATGCAAAAAAAAATGCGTAGTAATCCCCTTTGGAAAAACAGAGTACCTGCAAACTACAACATAGGAGGGAATCCCCTGAAATCTGAAAAAGAAATAAGGGATCTAGGGACCCAAGTAGATAGTCAGCTTTCCTTTAATAACCATGTTGCCAAAGTGGTTAGAAAATCCTTCTATCTGACTCATCTGATCACAAAAGGGTTTGCATCAAGATCTAAGGATGTAATGGTGCCCCTCTACTCTTCCCTCATCAGATCCATTATTGAGTACAATGCACCAATTGGAATGTACCTGGCTAGACATCTCCAGCAGCTGGAGAGACCACAGAGGTACCTAACCAAGAGGATTACTGGCCTCAAACAGTTGCCCTATGCAGCATGATTGAAAAAGCTAAAACTGTTCTCTGGTGCATACCGCTTTCTCAGATGTGATCTCTGTCTAACGTACAGAGCCATGTCCAACCCAGAATTGTTGAACATGCTCCATCTTAGCAAAACCAAATCTACTCGAGTTACACGCTCTAGGGATATAAACCTCAACACAACAATGAATAGAACATGCTGGAGGGATAGATTCCCTTCACAGAGACTTCCCTTACTATGGAACAGGGTCCCGATCTACATAAGACAGAGCCCCTCACTATCACTCTTCAAGAGGAACTTTGATGAGTGGATGGATAACAGAAAGTTCACACCAGGGATCATACCAACAGCACTACTAGATAGGGGCCAAGGGTACTAGCTGCTAGTACAAGGGTCTAGGGAACTACTAAAGGGGCAGTCAATACTGCACAATGTGGCTGGGCTAATATATGCCTTCGGGCAGATAGCCTAGTACCAACCTATGAACCTATGAACCTATTAGCATTTGCAGTAGGCCACAGAGACAATCCACTATGGTGCTACACTACTGTGTGGTTCAGCACTGTGGTAATGTTGTCTCTGCATTAGAAAAGGTTACCATAACATGCCCACAAGGTTACAAGATGCACACCAGGCTTACACCTCATGGTAACCTTATTGAATCTGCTTCTGGGTCTCTCAAATAGGTCATTTAGATAGTTGTGGATTTTAGGTTTTCAGTGTAATGTGGGAACTTCAGCCTTTTCTGCAAGTAGCCATTTTTTCTACAGTGTATTAAAAATACTGTACTAATCCTTTAGTAAATAAATGTGCTGAGTTATTCTTCACATTAGGAAGTCAATGCCTTCAGTTTTCCATAGACTTCATGGGTTTCCTTAGTTAGTACATTTGTTATAAAGTTATTCCATTCAATGACATCCCGACATTTTTCAAGCAGAGGTGATTCTCATCTTCAACATTAAGTGGTGTGGTGGGCCTTTCAAAGTCTTTTATTCATTTTGGATCAATATTCACTTCAACAAACTTTTTAATCTACACTGGCATCATCAGTTAGAGCCGATTGTCCGACCACCTGATAGCTAGCACTGCTGTGGTCATTCTTCAATACCACGCACGTACACACTCTCACACCTATGGCCAGTTTACAGTGTACAATCCACATATTGGAGTAATAAAGTGGACTTTGATTCTTTTGTATCACACACATATATTTTTTTTTAATTTTGCAGCTAACTAATGTATTCCAGATGAGCTCAGAAATGCTGTACATTAACTTTCTAAATAAGAACAATGTTGCATTCTGAGTTAATTTGCAGGCAACCAGCTTCTAAAACCATACTCAAAACAGATGTACATATCTCTTAAACTCAATTTTACTAGCAAGGCCTCTTTCTAGTCTACCTGCAGAAAAACAGCAGTTTGTTCATATGCCAAAGGCCAAGAATATCATGTTTTTATTTTTTCTCTCTGTATGTCTGTATGTGAAGCTGGTATGGTGGAAGAGGCAACAGTCAAAGCTGACATTAATCTAGATAACTATGCCCTGACACATGATCATAGGATCATAAGAGCTTACAAGGCTATCAGCACCAAGGTCATTTCAAGCCTAGCCATTTCATCCCAATGTAATACCATCGATACTCTAGTCAGTACCCAAGATTGTATTTATTAATGACTGACCATGTCCAGGAGGGCTGTGGGTTCTATCCCAGGTAAGAATTTATGGGAGCCCATCCACTCGTCCAGGTTCCTTTTAAACAGTGTCTTAGAGGGTGCACTACTTCACATGAATTGGCAGCCTATTCCAAAAATGTGGCAGTCACTGGGAGAAAAATCTGTCCCTCCAGCAAAATCTTATTCAAGTCACAGGCCATATTTAGGTCCCTGGAATGGGTAGCTCTAGTCCCATTTTATTTTACGGATGTGCAGCAAATTCATTAGGCTTGGGTTAGAAATTGCTCTATAAGCCAGGCATAAGTATCCCCTAAGAAGGCTGTACAATACTGAGAATAGCGCAGTTGTCTAAAAACTTGGTCAGCCACAGCCTCTTAGTTTTGGCCTGAACTTCTGAGAAGTATATACCAAACAGTAGGGGGCACCCCGCTGGTGACAGGTCTGCTGGTTGATGTGGAGTCACCCACTTTGATAGCATGTGACTGTTTTATGAGCCACTTGGCAACCCATCTTACTACAAAGGGGTTTACATTCAGTTTGCTAAGTTTATCAGTAATGCCTGAGTGTAGGCATGTGTCAAAGCCCTTTGCCAAGTTGAGGTATGCTGTGTGCACAGATTTGCCCTTGTCAATGGCCCTGGTCACATTTTTGGAGAAATACACCAGGTTTAATAGGTAGGATCTGCCCTTGATGAAGCAGGATTGGGTTGGATCTAGGGTTGGGAGGTTGCCTATGTCTTTATTTATGAGGTCCATGATGATACATTCTATGGATTTACAGATAAGGCTGGTCAGACTTATAGGTCTATAATTCCCTGGGCCTGTTGTTAAGCCACCTTTGTGGGGGGGAATAACTATTGCTGTTCTCCATTCCACAGGAACAAAGCCGGTGGTTAGGCTGTGATTGAACAGGGTACTTAATGGTGTTGCTAGTTTATGTTTTAGTTTGTTTAGAAGACAGCCTTGAATGCTGTCTGGTCCCAAATACATTGTGTTTTGTGCCTTAGACAAGGCTTTAATGACCTGCTCTTTGGATATGTAGGGTAGGAGTTAAGTTGGGGACAAGGTTTGTGATAAGCTTGGAGGGGATAAGGCAGTGAAATTTTCACCAAATCTTTCCGCTAGCAGGTTTGTTATCTGTATGGGATCAGTGTGTGTGATACTGTTAGTCACTGGTTTGGCACATGCTTGGGTCCTACCTTTTAAGCTAGGTATGTAGCTGTAAAATGTCTTATGATTATCCTTGGCTGTGATTGCTAAGTTTTTTCCTCAAAATTACCCTTAGAGGATTTGACATGTTGTCTTATTTGCCTGTTGAAGCTGAGGAGGGTGCTTGTACATTGCTGTGGCCTCCTCTTACTTTTCTGAGTCAGAAACTTTGCATTTTTTGTAAAGTTTGTTACTGGCACAGTGGTTAAGGAGCTGTTTTGTAGTGTAGAGGTCATGAGTTTGAATCCTGTGGGCACTTACTTAGTATGGCACAGCAGTAGTGTTGTCACCTCACAGCAAGAGGTTCTCCGGTTCAATTCTCAGCTGGAGTGCCTTCTGTGTGCAGTCTGCATGTCCTCCCTGCATTCATGTGGGTTTCCTCCAGGAGCTTTGATTTCCTCTCATGTTACAAAGACATGCATCTGGAGCATTTCTCCCCGGGGCCTGTGCTGAAAATTGGCTTTGTTCCAAGTTGGACTTTCCCGGTTAACAAATGTTAAGTAAATAAATGCTGGGTGCTCACCAGTGTACCTTTTTTCTACCTGGGGCTCTGGCTTTCATTCTGTCTGGCGCAGCTGAGTCTATATACTTATACAAGTGATCGTACAGGGCTTTAGTATAAGCTTTGGTGTAGTTACCACTTCCAGCTGTGGGTGGGGCTTGGTATGCATTTATACTTTCCCCTAGGAGGGTATAGTTTGCTGTGTTGAAGTTTATTAGTCTGACTTCACCCTTTGTGAGTTCTGGTGTTAGTGCCAGTTAGAAGGCAACTAATTTATGGTCAGATTTAACTAATGAGAGTGTGAGAGTTGTGGTGGTGCATCTGTTAGTGGGGACCAGATCTAGTATGCTTGTTCCTCTTTATGGGGTTTGAGCAACTTGTTTCAGGGTATTTGAGTAAACAAAGTCAAGGAACTTTTGTCCTAGTGAGTTGGGGCTAGAGTAGGCTTCCCAGTTGATGATGGGATAATCGAAATCTCCCATGACCAGAGTGTTTGGCAATATTTGGATTGACTCCAGTTTGATCAAGTAGGCCTCATGTGCATCATGATCTATGGAGGGGAATCTATAACTAGGTATGGCATGAATTGGGGTCTAACTCACAGTAATCTGAACATGGAGTAACTCCATGGAGTTGTCCAGTCTAACCAGTCGAGAGGTGAATTTATCTCTAATATAGATAGAAAGCCCACCTCCTTTGGTTCTCACATGTTCATTTTGTGGTGTGAAGGTGTGGAAGGCATTGTAGCCTTCCAAGGCTGGGGTGGTCTCTTACTCCGTGAACCAGGTTTGTTTTACTGCCAGACATCTACATCCTCCAGTGATAGAAGTGCTTCCAGGGTGTGCAGTTTTTGGTTTAAGCTCCTAGCGTTTAGCAGCATAACCCTTATTTTGTTATGGTTGGCAGTTTTCATGTCTGCAATTTTGTTTTTGTGATCTTGCCTAAAAAGGCACTATGGGGGAGGCAAGAGCCTTTGCCAGCACCCAAAAGCCTAGTGGTGACAGGTGTAAATTGTCTCTGGCAAAGCAGTGGGGTTTGTCGACCATGTCATACCAGGCTGACAGAAACTGGATACCCTTTGAATGACACCAAAACCTAAGCCAGCTATTGAAATTGATCATTTTTTTGTTTATACCGTGGCATCACTATAAACAAAAAAAATGATCAGTTTCAATATTTCACTTTGTTTTGGTGTCATGATGTCTGTCTGTCTATCTACCACATCTGCAGATAACATACTTTATGTTTTACATTATGAAATTATGCTATTTTCATAGTTTTGTCAATAACTTTTTAAAAGAGAAAGGCAGCTGATGGGTTTTGTATTGTCTTGATACATGACCTGCATCTAGTACAGAGATAAAGCAGTTATTTGATGCAGATTATAAAAATTATAATATTTCTCATCTCTTTGTCAATATGTTTGTAAGAGAGTATAGCAGAAGATGGACAAGATATTACATTGAATTTGACATCACTCCGGATAAAACTGCACAGATATAATACTTTATATATATATATATATATATATATATATATATATATATATATATATATTCAAGTATTTATAATGCTTCATTTTTGTTTCAGATAATGAATCAAACTAGATTCATGCTGTAATAAAATTGCAAAATTCATCACAAATAGGTAACATCTCTCTAACCACTGTACCTCTCTTTGACTATTAAACTGGCTGGAACTTCCAAATCATTTTACTTACATACAACTATCAACTAATATTCAAGCCATCCACCTGTTCTTTTCTCTCCTGTCTTTTCACTCTTAGGGTTACCACCTGTCCCACTTTGTGAGGGACAGTCGCTCTCTGGGCAGTTGTGTCCTTACCAAAAATATTAAAAATGGCAAATGTCCTGCGATTGTAGGACATAATTATGTCCCATATTTTATGTAATAGTTGTATAAAATAGTTATTTCTGTATCTAAAATACCTAAATGTTACAAGAAACAGAATAAGCAACTAAACTGCTACAAGAATAAGCTTTTATTTAGGCAAAAAAAGTAAAGTTATATCCTTTGTACTGACCGTGGGTATGTGTCGGCCTGTAAAATCTGATGTGTGTCCCGAAAATGTCCCACTTTGGACATTTGAAAAGGTGGCAACCCTGTTCACTCTATACCACCCTAACAGACCTCTCTACTCTGAAAATAAAATGCTTTTAAAAGTAGAAAACACTAATTTTTCTACCAGCCAAATGCTCTACTCCACTTTCACTGCTAGATTATGGAACTCTCTCCCTCCCCAGCTCAGATCCACTAGCAATGCTTCCTTCTTCACAAAATCTTTGAGACATCTCTCCACCAAATGGCTATGCTCATGTGAAACTTCCTCACAAGCTATAACCTGACTTTACCTCTCTCCTACTATTCCATTGCCTCAGTAAAATAAGTAATGTTTGACTATACTAAAATTATTTACTGTGAAACCTGTCTTAGAATTCTATTATGCTGTGTGTACTATTCAAATGTATACATTGTTCATATCATTGTATTGCTATGCTAATGTATGTTTTATTGACTGTGTGAACTACTCTAATGTTTGTATTATTCATTGTGGAGCTTTTCTCCTCGGGCCTCCACTAAAAATGGGTACCTGTTGGCCCAGTGGACCTTCCCGGTAAACAAATGCAAATAAATAAATAAATAAATAAATAAATAAACAAACAAACAAATAAATAAATAAATAAATAAATGAATAAAATGATGAGCCTTTTTGTGTTTCTGTCAGTATCTCAATAAAAGTAGCATCATAACATCATGGGCGTGGTATCATTTTTGTAGATGACATCAGTTTGAAAATCAAGGGCAAAATGGTGTATACTGCCTACCTCAATCTGGCCAAAGCATTTGACACAATACTCCACTTGAGCATTGTAGACAGGCTCAGAAAAATAGGTATAAACCCCTGTGTCACCCACTGGATGGCTAGCTGTCTCACAGATAGAACACAAAAAGTCAGGATAGGTGAGTCTACCTCCACAAAATGGTTAGTCACTAGTGGAGTCCCCCAGGGCTCGGTGCTGTGGCTACTTCTTTTTGGCATCTATTTCTTTGAAGTCAAGGCCGCTGTCAAAGGCCTCTGGCTGACCAAGTTTGCAGGCAATTTCAAACTAGGCATAGTCACAAAATACCCCAAAGACACAAACATCCTTCAAGGAGGCCTGACACACACTATTAAAATTCATAGCCTAAATTTCAATGCAAAAAATGCATAATAGTATCTTTTAAAAAGAGAACCACCCCTGGAAATTACTACATTGATAATACACCCATAACAGTTGCATATATATGGTCAGAGATTTGGGAAAACATGTAGACAGTGACTTGACCTTTGGCCATCATGTGTCTACTATAGTAAGGAAGTCATTCTATGTTGCACAACTTATAAGCAAGATGTGGCATCTAGGTCCAGACTTGTCAGTGTTCCACCATACTTGACCCTCATTAATCCAATCACTGAGTACAATGTCCTCTTTGGTATGTACCTGATCAGGCATATGGAACATAGAGCATTCACACAGGTTCCTCTCAAAAAGAATACATGGTATAGGCAACATATTTTAAGATGACATCCTCAATGTCTTATCCTTGTAATTAGCCTCCTACAGACAGAGAGACAATCTATGCCTGCCATTCTAAGAATCCTCTGATCCATTCCTTATGCACCTATTGTATAGGGAGCCAAACCTTTTCTAGAACATAAATAAGGCATGATAGAGGGACAGGTATGTATCTCAGAGATTGCACTGTCTCTGGAACACGTTTCCCATCCATATAATGCAGAATTCCTCCTTGCACTTACTCAAGGGCAACTTAGATCAGAGGATGGGGAATAGTATATTTACTCCTCGCCTCTCGTCTGCTAACTGTGTTTCTGTGAGAAGGAGGAAGCTTGTAAATGTTTGGCCACTCATACCCAAACTACACACCCTAGAAAATGAGGGGTATTAAAACCAGTCAAATAATTTGGAGAGTATGGTTAGACCTAAAAAGGACATTGAGGGTCATCATTCTACAAATTACCTATGAACCTATAAAGTATAGGGTTTATTTGAGTAAAGAACAGCTTATTTATTATATATAAACAAAGATAATATTTAAAAAAGAAGTGGTTTCTCTCATCTTATTGAAGAATTTAGATAAAGAGGAAGTAATAATAAGTAATAATAAGAGTATTAAAGGATGATACAGGACAGGAGAAATATAAATAGGAAGAGGTTATGCAAATAAGGATATATTATTTTAAGCAAATATATGCAGAAAAAGAAGAAAAAAGAAGAAGTAATAAAATATGGCAATGAATTAAAATGAGTAAGAAATTAGTCTTGATATGCTGGATAAAGACAGTGCAAGAGTCAAGCATTACAGTGAAACATGTAAAAGAACATTTGGTTTGTGTATTGACTTGACTGGATTCTAGGTTTTATAATGTTATGACAGAAGACTATATACAATTATTTACTAATATTCTGAATGAGTGAAAATAATACGGATATAAGTACTTGGATTCTGATTACTTCAAACAATATTGATTGTAAGATTGTTATAAAATACTTAAAATAAAACTGTTAGAAGATGTTTTGGTGGGAAGTATATATAGAGTGAACAGAGAGATGGAATCAGAAATGAAGGTATTAGTAATGGAGATAGACCACTGAAATGTATCTCCGTCAGAGCCACAAGGGCGGGAGACTTAAACCTCGACACGGCTATTAATAGGACGTGCTGGAGGGATAGATTCATCACCCAAAGACTCCCTATGCTGTGGAATAAAATCCCGGTATATGTGAGGCAGAGCACCTCGCTGGCCTTGTTCAAGAGAAATCTTGACCAATGGATGGGAGATCGCAGATATACCCCAGGGATTACCTCAGTGTCACTGCTCAACAGAGGCACAGCAAAATAATGGGTATAGTTCCCCATACTAAAGGGGTGGCTTAAGCCACAAAACTATGGGCTAGGCTTGTAAATGCCCTCGGGCAGATAGCCTAGTATGAACCTATGAACCTATGAACCTATGAAATAAGATTGCTCTGAAGCTATTTTATAACATATTTTAAATGTTTTATAATAAAAGTTTTGGAGGAAAGTCTATATGTAGTGAAAGAGAGACAGAATCAAGAAATGAAGGTATTAATGAAAGAGTCAAAGTGTTTGATAATATATAGTGCAGAAGATGTTAAGATAATTATGGAGGAGATAGCAAAAGCTTATGATAATGTTATGCAAAACCAGTCATGGAGAATTTTACAAGCTGATGGAAAAAAAGAAAATGTAATAAAATGTTACAGTAGAATACTGGTTAATGGCCGGCAAAGTGGAGAAGTCAGAATAATGAAAGGTGCTAGGCAAGGAATTCCAAAAGTATACTATTTTTGTTGGTAATAAATATTGTGACATCAGAAGTCACATTTAAATTATGACAGGGTACTTTGTTTTCAGAGTTAAATAAGGTAAAAGTGCACGTATTGTTATCATACACATATGCCACAGTATTGAAGGTAAGAACTAATGCATAAATAATAAAAACTGATAAAAGATGTGCAAAGGCTATTAAGGTTAGCAGTATTAAATATGACTTAAGAAAAACAAACACGTGCACGTGCACACACACACACATGAACGCACGCACACACACACACACACACACACACACACACACACACACACACACACACACACACACACACAGATATGTGCACGTGTGTGTATGCGGGCGCACTTCTGTCAATGAGTATATCCAATTTAAAAAAATAAATAAATAATTATTGAAAATTATGGTTTTAGTATTAAGGGATTCATGACTGAATTATGTCTAAAGGGGTATACTGAAAGTTAAATGTAAAAGTGTGCATTAGTGCATTGGCTCCGCTGCATTTGTGCTGACTGATAAAATACCAGATATAAGGAAGTTTAGCACAGGTGTTATAAAATATAAAGAACTTTGAAAAAATGAAGGGGTTGAAAGAGATTAAAGATAGGAATACTATAACAGTAGCGAATGACTGGGTATGATATAGTGAAGATTTATCCCCTAAGGCTGGTCAGGACTAGGGTTGGGAGGTTGCATATGTCTTTATTTATGAGGTCCATGATGATACATTCTATGGATTTACAGATAAGGCTGGTCAGACTTATAGGTCTATAATTCCCTGGGCCTGTTGTTAAGCCACCTTTGTGGAGGGGAATATCTATTGCTGTTCTCCATTCCACAGGAACAAAGCCGGTGGTTAGGCTGTGATTGAACAAGGTACTTAATGGTGTTGCTAGTTTATGTTTTAGTTTGTTTAGAAGACAGTCTTGGATGCTGTCTGGTGCCAAATACATTGTGTTTTGTGCCTTAGACAAGGCTTTAATGACCTGCTCTTTGGATAAAATGAACCTATGACTAGTATGAACCTATACTAACCTCAAAAAAAGGGCATAGCAAAATTAATTTAAAATGGGTGGTGAAAGCCAAACACATTCTGGCTAGGCCTATAAATGCCCTAGGGCAGATAGCCTAGTATGAACCTATGAACCTATGAACCTATGTAGGGTAGGAGGAAAGTTGGGGACAAGGTTTGTGATAAGCTTGAAGGGGATAAGGGAGTGAATTGTTCACCAAATCTTTCCCCTAGCAGGTTTGTTATCTGTACGGGATCAGTGTGTGTGATACTGTTAGTCACTGGTTTGGCACATGCTTGGGTCCTACCTTTTAAGCTAGGTATGTAGCTGTAAAATGCCTTATGATTATCCTTGGCTGTGATTGCTAAGTTTTTTCTCAAAATTACCCTTAGAGGATTTGACATGTTGTCTTATTTGCCTGTTGAAGCTGAGGAGGGTGCTTGTACAGTGCTGTGGCCTCCTCTTAGTTTTCTGAGACAGAAACATTGCATTTTTTGTAAAGTTTGTTACCGGCACAGTGGTTAAGGAGCTGCTTTGTAGTGTAGAGGTCATGAGTTTGAATCCTGTGGGCACTTACTTAGTATGGCACAGCAGTAGTGTTGTCACCTCACAGCAAGAGGTTCTCCGGTTTAATTCTCAGCTGGAGTGCCTTCTGTGTGCAGTCTGCATGTCCTCCCTGCATTCATGTGGGTTTCCTCCAGGAGCTTCGATTTCCTCTCATGTTACAAAGACATGCATCTGGAGCATTTCTCCCTGGGGCCTGTGCTGAAAATTGGCTTCGTTCCAAGTTCAACTTTCCCGGTTAACAAATGTTAAGTAAATAAATGCTGGGTGCTCACCAGCGTACCTTTTTTTACCTGGGGCTCTGGCTTTCATTCTGTCTGGCGCAGCTGAGTCTATATACTTATACAAGTGATCATACAGGGCTTTAGTATAAGCTTTGGTGTAGTTACCACTTCCAGCTGTGGGTGGGGCTTGGTATGCATTTATACTTTCCCCTAGGAGGGTATAGTTTGCTGTGTTGAAGTTTTTTAGTCTGACTTCACCCTTTGTGAGTTCTGGTGTTAGTGCCAGTTAGAAGGCAACTAATTTATGGTCAGATTTAACTAATGAGAGTCTGAGAGTTGTGGTGGTGCATCTGTTAGTGGGGACCAGATCTAGTATGCTTGTTCCTCTTTATGGGGTTTGAGCAACTTGTTTCAGGGTATTTGAGTAAACAAAGTCAAGGAACTTTTGCCCTAGTGAGTTGGGGCTAGAGTAGGCTTCCCAGTTGATGATGGGATAATCAAAATCTCCCATAACCAGAGTGTTTGGCAATATTTGGATTGACTCCAGTTTGATCACATAGGGCCTCATGTGCATCATGATCTATGGAGGGGAATCTATAACTAGGTATGGCATGAATGGGGGTCTTACCCACAGTAATCTGAACATGGAGTAACTCCATGGAGTTGTCCAGTCTAACCAGTCGAGAGGTGAATTTATCTCTAATATAGATAGAAAAACCACCTCCTTTGGTTCTCATATGTTCATTTTGTGGTGTATGAAGGTGTGGAAGGCATTGTAGCCTTCCAAGGCTGGTCTCTTAGTCCTTGAACCAGGTTTGTTTTACTGCCAGACATCTACATCCTCCAGTGATAGAAGTGCTTCCAGGGTGTGCAGTTTTTAGTTTAAGCTCCTAACGTTTAGCAGCATAACCCTTATTTTGTTATGGTTGGCAGTTTTCATGTCTGCAATTTTGTTTTTGTGATCTTGCCTAAAAAGGCACTATGGGGGAGGCAAGAGCCTTTGCCAGCACCCAAAAGCCTAGTGGTGACAGGTGTAAATTGTCTCTGGCAAAGCAGTGGGGTTTGTCGACCATGTCATACCAGGCTGACAGAAACTGGATACCCTTTGAATGACACCAAAAACTAAGCCAGTTATTGAAATTGATCATTTTTTTGTTTATACCGTGGCATCACTATAAAAAAAATTATCAGTTTCAATGTTTCGCTTTGTTTTGGTGTCATGATGTCTGTCTGTCTGTCTATCTACCACATCTGCAGATAACATACTTTATGTTTTACATTATGAAATTATGCTATTTTCATAGTTTTGTCAATAACTTTTTAAAAGAGAAAGGCAACTGATGGGTTTTGTATTGTATTGATACATGACCTGCATCTAGTACAGAGATATAGCAGTTATTTGATGTAGATTATAAAAATTATAATATTTCTCATCTCTTTGTCAATATGTTTGTAAGAGAGTATAGCAGAAGATGGACATGATATTACATTGAATTTGACATCACTCCATATAAAACTGCACAGATATAATACTATATATATATATATATATATATATATATATATATATATATATATATATATATATTAAAGTATTTATAATCCTTCATTTTTGTTTCAGATAATGAATCAAACTAGATTCATGCTGTAATAAAATTGCAAAATTCATCACAAATAAGTAACATCTCTCTCACCACTGTACCTCTCTTTGACTATTAAACTGGCTGGAACTTCCAAATCATCTTACTTACATACAACTAACAATCTTACAATCAATATTGTTTGAAGTAATCAGAATCCAAGTATTTATATCCATATTGTTTTCACTCATTCAGAATATTAGTAAATAATTGTATATAGTCTTCTGTCATAGCATTATAAAACCTAGAATCCAGTCAAGTCAATACACAAACCAAATGTTCTTTTACATGTTTCACTATAATGCTTGACTCTTGCACTGTTTTTATCCAGTATATCAAGACTAATTTCTTACTCATTTTAATTCATTGCCATATTTTATTACTTCTTCTTTTTTCTTCTTTTTCTGCATATATTTGCTTAAAATAATCTATCATTATTTGCATAATCTCTTCCTATTTATATTTCTCCTGTCCTGTATCATCCTTTAATACTCTTATTATTACTTCCTCTTTACTTAAATCCTTCACTAAGATGGGAGAAACCACTTATTTTTTAAATATTATATTTGTTTATACAAATATTTCTTAATGCTTGCCTCATTCTCTTAATAAATAAGCTGTTCTTCACTCAAATAAACCCTATACTTTATAGGTTCATAGGTTATTTGTAGAATGATGACCCTCAATGTCCTTTTTAGGCCTAACCATACTCTCTAAATTATTTGACTGATTTTAATACCCCTCATTTTCTAGGGTGTTCAGCTTCAGAGCAATCTTATTTCAGTGGTCTATCTCCATTACTAATACCTTAATTTCTGATTCCATCTCTCTGTTCACTATACTTATAAATTCCATAACTTCTGACATCAAGTTGTTCAACTTAATTCCATAGGCAGATGATCTTGTCTTCTATGACAATGCCCACAACCATACGGAAACAGATCTTCAATAGCACACACATTTGGATGCTAAATGCATTGACTTCAATGCTTAGAAACTTAAATGTTTTTCAGAACTTTCAAAAACTTTAGCACTCTACCGCCTTTCACCATACCTCTGTCTTACAATAACCAGCACATTGAACTAGTCAGAGCGTTCAAATACTGAGGAATCACATTGAAACCAAACCTAAATATGTCCCTTTACATAATTAAGTTGGAGTCTAAAACACAACCTTTCTGAATGCCATAAAAACTCTCATTCATTTACTCTAGAAGGCAGAGCAGACATAGGCAAAAATGTTTTACAGTCACATGTGCCTGCAAACACTCTTCAACAGAATCTACCATGTCATCCTCCTCTCACTGTTTATCAGACACTATTTCTGCATTTCGTCAAGTCAGAGGTCTATCTGTAAGAGAATGTGCTGATCTATGTGCCTTATACAAATAACTTTACACAGTGATTCTCAGCCACAGGCTGGTTGTTAAAAGTAGCTCATATTAACCTCACTACCTAGACTAGCAACCTATTCAGCCTCTGAAAATGCTTTTCCTGTAATTGGAACTAACATATAAGACTTGTGTCCCAATTACATTTATAACTTACACAAGGCAAACTTAGAGAAAAACTACTGAGCTTCTTAAAGAATGGAACCAGTCACTCCTGCTTGAAACAGCCAGATATAACTTAAACTTCTCTTCTTTTTTATATCTGCTACAGCCTGTCCCCCCATGCCTTACGCCATCCTTTGTAACTCTACTCTGTTTATCTCTACTACACACAATTTTCTCTATTATCCATTTCCTATATATGAATGCTTCCCCTGTATATCTGTTGCATATAGATTAATTTGCATTACTTAAATGTTTCCTTTTTTCTCCAAACATGCTTTCTGCATCCTGCTCAGAGTCTAACAAACACACATATTCTCACATAAAATGTTTGCTTTTACTCCAATCCTCTACACCTCTTAAAGCACACATGTATATATGCACACACACACATAAACACACACACAAACACGCACACACACACACACACACACACACACACACACACACACACACACACACACACACACACACACACACACACTTCAGAGATGTATTTATATACATATCATGGCAATCTCTGAAGTATGCTAATGACTGAAATCTGAGCTTTATTCCATAATTTTGGGAAATGTTGTGTAAATCATATGTCACATTTTTTGTACATTCTTGGCATATGTTTTGCACACAGAATTAGATCAGCTATTTCTCTATAGAACAAGCACAGATTACTTCTAGGTATCCTACAAGAAACATAATATAATGTCAATTTTAAGCCTATCTGAATAGTTCATTTTATCATCCCTATGTTTTTCTAATAAACAATCATTTTAACTGTTCAGGTTGGTTCAGTTTGTTTTTTTCTTAAATATTTTTATTATTTTTTTTTTTTAGAATTCATATTACATATTCAGAATTATAATTGTACATAACAAATTATGTAACCATACGGATGCAAAAAATCCACATAACATGAGACCTGCATAAAACAAAAGCTATTTACAAGGGTGTCTAAGTAAACAAATATAAAATATTTTTTCAAATTAAAGTTCTGTTTCAAAATATATTGCAGTCGATTCTCTAGAGTACCTCTGTGACTTTTATCTAAGCATTATAGTAACAAGTGATCCTTTTTGATCTTGTCTTGATAGTAACAATTTCCATCTGAGAAACATTAAGAGTCATGTTGTTGAATTCCTTAAACGTAGGTGAAAACTCACTCTTCCAAATTTATAGTAATAGTTTTATGAGCAATGGCTAACAAGATCCAAAGTAATGAATGTTTAGTTTTGTGAACACATTTAGGTAAAGGGCCATTGAACAAAATCAATGATTTGGTCAACTGAAAATTGTTGTTAACAACAGTTTGCAAAAAATAATTCATTTTTCCCCAAAATGGTCTAAGAAGATTACATTGAAAAAACATATGTTGCCACATAGCCTTCACTTTTAGTTTACATCTCCAACATCCTATTTCTTGGTTAAACATTAATTTCATTTTGTGAGGTGTAATATAGATTCTTTGAATAAATTTACAAGAAAATTATATCTATTGCAATGAAAGAAAAGTTTGCATTGAAGAAATTAAGATGAGTTTTTTTATCATTCTGCCCAGGGAGATGATTATTAATAGGTTTATAATAATCCCAATAGCTTTCTTTATAATATGTTTGAATATTCTTAATTAATTTATATATTTTAGAAAGATAACCTTTTTCTTGAACTGTTTGATTACCCATAATGATCATAAATCCTATAAGTTTCAGAATGCTGTTCCTAGTTAATGGATACATTGAATCTGTTTTAATTATAATGCATTGTCTTATTCCTTATAGAACCAAACACACTAAATTATCTAGGTTAAATTTATTCATGACTTCTTTCATTTGAAGAATCCTTCCAGAATCCATCAATTGATGCCAAAATATTATTTTTTTCCTGCTGAATATAAGCATTTTGTTAATATTAAAAGTGTAAATAGTATTCTGTGTAAATGCAATTGGAAATAACTAAAATGACTAATCTATAATATCTGGATTTCTATTCAAGAAACTTTTAAAAATAGTTAATGTATTAGTTATAAATTTAGAACATATATGTTTATTTTTGTTGTGTCGGATATATTCTCTAACCATCCAATAAAAATCATTACACAAGATTTTTGTGTATTGTGACAATATTGAAAAATTTGATTGTAACCTAATGTATTTGTGTATTTGTGTCCACCTGGCTGAATATGAAGAATTTAACCACAATGTTAATGTCTTAACTATAGATGATAAGATGTACATGTCAGTGTCTGTAAGATTAATTCCTCCCACTTCCCAATATTTTAAATGATTATTTAATGCAATTCTGGGTTTATTAGGGTATGATTTGGTCTATTTTTGAAGTCATTCCCCCGGATTCACTAATCTGCCATGCAAGACTAAACTAGTCCTGCACGTAAGCGGCAGTTTAAGGGGAGGACTGCATAGCGCCATGCATAATAATGAAGGTGCGTAACCAGAGCTCTAAATCCTACACTGAGCGTGAACGAGTGCAGGGGGCATGCCTGAGAGCAGAGATCTCAGAATAAACATGCCCCTGCAAAGTAGAACAGAAGAAAGTGTAAATAAATAAGCAAAACCAATCATAGGTGTCTCCATATCTCCACCAACAGTCCCCATGTGTTCAACAGCAACAGTACATTGAAAAAAATGAAGAAACCCTTGTATTAATTTTTTTTAAAACCCGGAGTATAGCTAACCGTAGGTGCGCGAGTTTGCCCATCACCTAGCTACAGTTAAAGCAGATGAAAAGGCTGAAGAGGATAACAAGGAATATATATGCAAATGAAGCAGCACAGCAATAGTGGAGTGGCTAGAGCATCCACCTAATGAACATGCATTCCCAGTTCGAGTCCCACTGCAGCACAAATCATTTTCTGTGGGAAATCTGTATATGAACATAATTTTACATTGTTTTGCCATATAACCTACATAATAACAATTAAATGTGAACTGGAGTACTGCAGGAAATGCACATGTGAAGTGTTAGTGTCATAATGAATAAGGCACAAGTAAGCAGGTCTAAACACAAATAAGCAGTGGTAAGCGTGTCCAAATTAGTTTGTGATGAGGTAAGCAATGCCTGCACAGATTAAGCAAATTAGAAGCTGAGTGTAGGAAACTGTATCCGGAGGTTAGTAGTGCTTACCATCAGACAAACCCGTGCATACCCACTTACAACTGCTTTAAAGTGCCTTAATCGCTCTGGATCCAACTGGCCATGTTCTGCCCAGCAACAAAATAAACTGCCTCTGCAAGGCTCAACCTCAGGACCCTGTACACTACAGTAACAGTAGTTAACCACCAAGCCATCATAGCAATAGATATGCATGAGCTATCAGCAAGCTAAGTCTCACAACAGGAAAATCAAACCAAACATGTGAACTGCATCTATGTACAGTGTGCTGTGGGATAACCTGCCACAGAACATAAATATGTGAACTGGAATACTGCAGTAAGCATAGATTGGAGGTGTTAATGTTTACAGTGTATGTACACATGAATTATGGATACCAGACACATATATAACCTGCAATGAAGAATAAATCATTGCAAATGGCAAACATAGTGCTAATTAACCATTAAGCAATGTTAACCACAGCACAGCTCAAGTAAGTGTAAGTAATGTGTAGGTGAGCCAATTCAATCTGCCTAGTAGTATACCTCTTTAAGCAGTGCCAACCTCATGCAAGCAGGTCTGCCAATAGCTTAGCCTTTTCAAAACTGGCTAATCATGGGGAAGTGTGGGAAAATGTCCGTATTTAAACCCCACAGTCAGGAATACTATCCATAACTGGTTGCAGCATCATATTGCAGGCAGAATGGCTGGTGTGGGTGAAGGCACTCGATTTAGAGCACAGCGCTGGGGCATCCAGGAGTCAAAAATCATGGTATGGCTCCTGGTAAAACACCATGATCAGAGACTACTGCAGGGCCAGTACCAGGGCTCGCAGTATAAAACGGAGGCCTGGAACAGTCTCGCCTGTGACCTCACCAGTGCCACAGGTATCCACCGGACTGGTGGGCAGGTCAGGCACCACCATGCTGACCTGAAGTGGCAGAGGGGAGATGTACTGGAACAGTGGATCCAGGAATCTCGGCAGATGCCCAATGCCCCAGGACTGAATAAGTACTCATTCTGCTAAGTAGTAAATAATTGCCTAGCTTGTGTATACTATGGATAGGTATGGCTAAATATCACTGCATTTCTCTGACAGCTGCAGATGAGTGGGCTGCGAACCAGCAAGCCCATGATGCTAGGCTGCAAAGGCTGCATTGCGAGGCAGGTTAGTAATCAGTGTGCAAGTACTGTCATAACAAATAAATATAAGAGCCTAAGAAAGTGTTGTACCAGTAGAAATAAATGTGTAATAGTCTGTGAATAAAGGTATAACCCCTGGAGTGCTTCTGTTTACTCTTCTCTCCTATGTTGATGATATGTTCCATACTATAAATAGTAATGTTGTATCCTAAGCAGTGTCACCCACACCGTGGTATGCATATAAAACGGGCATGAAGTCCTGCATAATAATGTTGGAACTGCCAAGAGGTCAGTTATATTGTACAAGTTAGGGAGACTTAGATAGAAAAACACTTGAAAGCTTTACATCAATTCTCTGATAGCATAGTGTACTGTGATGTTAGTTATAATAGCTTGTCACACACAGCAGGGGTCTGAATCCTGGGAGTGCTACTACGTTGTATGCATAATCATACCCCACAACTGTACAGATTGTGATACAATGTCCAGATAGAAAGCTGTATGCATACTTACACCCAACAACAGTACAGACATTGCTAGAATGTTCAAAATGTAAGTTGCATGCATATTCATACCCCACAACTGTTCCAATCTGTCCAGCATGTCCAGATAAATGGCTCTTATCACCAGATTGGTACCCTGTTCCCCTGAAACTCTAGTGTGATGTTCCAAGAAATCTAGGCAGCTGTCAATGACATATAACTGATATTCAAATGTGTATATAGAGAATGTATATGGAAACAAACCTGTCATTCTAGCACCTCACCCAAAGTGTATGTCAGCAATACTCAACATATGTTGCATTAACACCTGCAGCCTGTCATGACTGTATGTAAGATGGAGGTCACGTATATAGTAACTTATAAACATACCAGTGGACAATATAAGGCCATTGTGTAGTGTAATAATACGTGTAAGGGAAAGACCACTGCAGTGACTAAGAATGTTGTGTAAACTACAAGGATATATTAGTTGTTAATTGAAGTCTCTCTCTCACCCCTACCACATGTGCATAATAACCCAATGACACTCCTCAACTGGTATGTGTACACTCCACACTTTTGTTGGGACATATGTCCTTATGGTATATAAATATTCACATTTCTTACTATGCATGTGCCATGTGAAAATACACCCATATTGGTGGCCTGTTGCCATCAATGAAACCTGCATGCACCTGTAATGGCCACTGTTGTTCCATATATGCATGTGTTCTGCATGCTCTGCAACTGTGCTAAGTCTGGTGTGTTGGGTTAATGGGAATACCTATGCATGCTGTTATAACTAATTCTGAATGCTGTTGACTGTTACTAACACATATCGGTCATAAACCTGTGACAACATAGCTCGTATGGGAAGGCCAGTCCCAGCGGACCCACCAGTCCCACCTCAGCTGGCCATGGCACCAAGCACCAGCGCATCTGGGGTCCAGCCTGGGACCTGCTATTCTGTGGGCCCTATGCCACCTTCAGGGGGGAATTGCTGCAGAGGATGGGACTCACCCCCCCTGGAGTGGGTGCAGAGGGGAACCTGTCACTCATCAACAGGTCCATGCCATGGTGCGTAAGGAGCTTAATCTGGAGTATCGAGAGCAGCTACGCCAGCTTGAGGGCCGAGTGGCACTATTAGAGGGTGAGCCTGCCCCCCCTACACAGCCCCCAGCACAGCCACCTTTGGGGCCATGAAGGTGCAGTGGTGACTGCCCATGGGTGAGGACCTCAGTCCCACTGTTTCCAGTTGGGGGCTCATGGGCTTGCGACTTCCAAACACTCCCCCCGTCCAAAGTGTTTACCCCCCCACATGTGTCATATACCGGCCCTGTATGCATCTTTTGTGTCATGTCTGTTAACCTACCCAACCTACATCCCCAAATATATCTACTACCCCTCCCCAACATCCCACTCTCACCTGCAAAAAAAAAAGGGCAATCTGGTCCACCAAAAAAATCACACCCCACACATAGCTGTCCAATTCGCACATGTGTCCACTGGACACATGTAATCTGGTCTAATTGCATCACAATGAATATATGTCATCCTCAACCCTCCCCCAGGAGTTTGAGGGTCCAAATCTACCTGCAAATATAGTGTATATGCTCAGCTGTTGTTGTAGAAGAAATGGGAGGCTATGGACCTTTCCTATACCTTTTCTGCACATGCCTAGCTGTTTTCCTTACTGTCTTTCCCTCTTTGTGCCCCATTTTTCACCACTGTCCTATCAACCCCTTTTTCTTTTCTTTTAAAGGAATTAGCGAGGCAGTAAGTGGCAGTAGGCACCGGTAAACAGCAGTAAGCGGGTTTGCGCGGGGGTAAGCTATGCCTACACAGGTTGAGAAATTCGAAGCTGACTGTAAGGAAACATAAGATGCAGTTGGCAGTGCTTACCATCGTGCAAACATACTTACAACTGCAAATCCACTTACAACCCCTTAAAAGTACCTTAATCACTCTGTAGCCAATGTTCCTTGTTCTGCCCAGCAACAAAATAAACTGCCTCTCCAAGGCTCGAACCCAGGACCCTGCACTCCATACACAAAGTGATTTACTACTAAACCATGGCATATATATATAACCTGATGTTTTCACAAGCATATCATTCAGCACAATCAGTCAACAGTACAGGAAATGTATTATTATCACACCACATAACCTGTTAATGCAAGAAGTCTGGACAAAATATGCCACACTGTGGGTACAAATAGGGATATATGTGAACTAATGCTCTGAATCACTTAAAATGTTGCTAATTATATAGTTATATGTATTAGTACACATATGTAGAAGGAGATAAAGTCTGAAACACAAAATATTGGTGCTAGTTACTGACTTTAATGCTGTGATCATCCATGACAATTGCCAAGTGAATGAGGAACAGGCCCAAATATGATCTGAACATGTATGGACATATGGACAGATATATATCTGTAAATGTAAACAGATAGCTATATGTAAATATATATTAATGTATGACTCACACATAATCATATAACATCAATTTTATATAGATACAATACATATGTTCATATGTATGTACATATATATATATATATATATATATATATATATATATATATATATATATATATATATATACACATACAGATGTATATATTTATAGATACATATAGATAGATATAGCCATATGAGATATATATAGGTACATACACAAATACACACACAAAAGGTATCAGTAGCCATACATATGTAGAAGTAGTGTGGAAGTACTGGGTGCAAAGTATATCCCTCAGCCACAAGCCCTTCAACTGGCACCTGTGTAATGTGTAGTGTGGCAACCATTCCTACCAATGAGAATGCTGACATTAAATATATACCCACAATTTAAAGGACATGACACGACACACAGGTATGCATACACAGATAACCTTTATTCCTGTAATATACAATAATGTATGCCAGTTCTGACACCAAAAGGTTTGAAATATGCAATCAGTCATGAATTCAAGGCCTACACAAAGCAGTAGATGCAAGCAATGTGTATATATACCATACTATGCTGTCTAGGCCAAGGCCTTCAATTAGTACAACAGTAGAAACAGGTTTTGCCTTCAGGATATGTAACAATCAACAATTACAAATGTAGCTCAGCAGCCTCCAATTACACCCTGTAGCCAAGCCCTAGGGGGAAAAGTAGCACTTGTGTTAATGTTACAGTATCTTGTACATAACATTGTTTAACCTAACATCTCACTATCACACTGAATGACCCTCGTTTTAACAGTTATATCCCTGAAAAGGTGCCATAGCTTAGGTTACTGGCATAGAACCCCCCCCCCCCCACATAAAAGGCTGTACAAGGGCAAGGAACACTGTGTACCACCCACTTATCTCTGGAATGTACAAGGACACATATGTGTTCTCAAGCTGTTGGCCCCATATATATGGAGATGGCCCAACAGTTGGTGTGGGAGTCCATGACATGACTGGGATGATAGCAGTAATTCTAGCCATTACTTAACAACCCTTCCTGTATCACAGTAGGACAAAGCCTGGCATATATGTGGAGGACATAGAGCCATAATTGCATTATTGCTGTTACACACCCTGGAAATTGCTGGTGTTACAGGATTCGTTGCAGCATACCGTTATGCAGGGATATGACATTGAAATACAAATGGATGTAGCCATGTACTGATAGCACTCAACAGACAGACTGCCACATATATATCTGGGACAATACCTGTGTGGTGCACAGACAAAACCTAACAGACAATCCCCCTGGTATCATACGTATAGGCCCACAGTTGAGAGCTATGCAGACAGACAACATTCCATGAAAAAGTACCATGTACACAGAAACCCTGTAAGAACAGCAAGATGCATTGCACACAATAACACTACTCATGCTATCTGTAGTTCTGGAACCTTACCCAAATGCGGATGTGCCCTATGTCTGCAGGTTCTGCTGTACGAGGTATTGCTACCTGCTGTCTGTAACACTGATGTCCACACACAGGAAGGATGTCATCCATACTGTAAAGGTGAAGGGACAAAGCCCACAGAAGGTGGCACTTTATAGTACAGGGTTGCCATGGCAGTGGTTACCTGAAGTACTACACAGCAGGCTGCATGCAATTAACACCTGGTGGACACTGACTGGTACAGAGGCCACCACCTGATCATGTGCAATACCAACAAAAGCATGCTGCAATCTATTCATACCAGCTTATTCACTCTACTGGAGAGACTAAAAGAGAGAGAGAGAGAGAGAGAGAGAGAGAGAGATAGAGAGAGAGAGGGAAAAAAAACACCCTCAAGAAAGTTCACAAAGCTTAGGGTTGTGTTACAGCGGAAACAACATAACAGGTATGTGAAACAGATGTGCATTTACTGGCATGTAGTATATGAAACGGAATAATAGGATTTATACTGTTAAAGGATGTATATGTGCCATCAGTACTTGTTCCTGTAATGATGTTGTGCTCAACAACTGCACTGGACTGTAGTCAGTGTTAGTCCCTGTGGTCAGTGAGACATACCTGGCAAATGTGCAGACCAGCAGTGAATGGCAAAGATGTGACCCATGATATCTGTGTTCTGTAAATTACTGTGGCCAACGGCTGGTGGGGGCATTAATGCTGCCATGATAGACACATGGGTGAAAGGCCACACCACCTGCAGGACAGTCATGTTAAAGTATAGCATAGCATGCCCAACTGCCATAGCAGTGTAATATGCTTATCTAATCTTTGTCACCATATATACTCCCCTAATGTTAGTCTGTGTTCACATGTTACATCTGTCTGTGTTACAGCAAGGCCAAACAGTTCAGCTGTGAAGTAAAGAGGGTACTTGAGTGTGGTCCAGATGGTCATATGCACCCCACATACACATACATATATGTGTGATACATATTCACAGCTGTGTATGTGTACAGAACCTTGGACAGTTATACATTCATATAGGTATATAAACAACACAAATTGATATCTACACATATATGCACATATGTATATATACATATATATATATATATATATATATATATATATATATCAATACATATCCCCTGCCATGACATGTGTGAGAAAACATCACACATCAGTACACAACATACCTACACACCAGTACATGGTGCAAGATGGAGTGTGGAGTGAGATGTGTAACTCATGTTGGGAACACATTGCAACTGTATGATATGGTGGGATATATATGTTTGTGAAGGGCATTAGGCACATATTGGTACGTAGGTCTGGTTGGGTGACAAACAAGACAGCATACAGGGCTGGTATATGACACGTGGTGGCTAAATACTGTAGACGGGTAGTTACATTTGGAATGTGGAGGCCATTGAGTCCCCACATGGGAACAAAGGGAACATGGTGCCCACCCATTGGCAGTCACAACAGCATCTACATGGACATAAAGGTGCCTGCGCTGTGCGCTGGGTAGGAGGTACATGCATGTCAAAACTTGTGTATGTGTACTGCATGCCTCAAGGTGATGTAGCACATACCCCATGTCTCTGTGGAGCTCCCTATGCCCAATACCCATGACCTAACTGGGTGACAGACACATGTCTGTGCATGCTCCATGGGGGGGGGCACCATCCCCTGAGTGGTTCCATATGAAGGTAGTGATGGAACAGTAGATAATGAGGTTCCATGGTGGGCCATGGATGTGATGTGGACTGGTAAAATGTGCACATTAGGTTGGAGTGGTGTTCCTGCTGACAAATAACCCCTACACATACTGGTGTGAAACTGTCATGGAACATATGTGGGCTGTAATAGTCCACACAATCCCAGAACATGTCCAACAGCATGCAAAGAGATATCCCCAATACTACAGAATGGCAGATGTGCAGCAATCACATAGCAGACCTACCACATGCATATGTGGAAACATAGTGGCAGTGACAATGGCACGCAGGTGAAATATCCTGTAACAGCCCTGCAACTCTAGTGTCCCCACAGGGAGCATGTCTATAACCACATAGCAGAAAGTGTTGTACAATACAATATATGACCGATGGTACACATACCAGACACATACCACTAGCATAGTGTAAACATTATGTTGGAGCTGATATGTGGCGGGAGACTGATATGTGTATTGTATTAAGGTAAACTTTACATATGAATTGCTCAGATTTATTTCCATCATTATGTCTTTCAGGGAGTATGGCGCACCCGAGGAACCTCACCTACAGCGCCGCTGAGGAGGAAATCATCATCACCAGTATCATCCACTACTATCAGCTGTTGTTCTCAAGGACAAGCATGGACCAGCAGGAGAGAACAGCCATGTGTACTGATGTTGTCCGCAGGGTGAATGAGGTGGGGATGAACAGCCATACTTATGAGCAGGTCCGCCACCATTGCAGTGACCTGCTCTAGCAAGTACGTCATCGTGCCACTGCTGTGCAGTGTGACCATCTTGCAACAGGGGGGCATAACATCCATCCCCCCTCACCAGAGTGGAGGAGCTGCTTATCAGCCTGGTAGCACCTGCCTGCAAGAGCTCCAGACTTGGGGGCCATAACATCCATCTCCCCTCACCAGAGTGGAGGAGATGCTTATTAGCCTGGTAGCACCTGTCTGCAAGAGCTCCAGACTTATACAGTCATGGAGGTGGGTGCTAGTCACATACCACACTTTGAGCAAGCAGGTAAGTTTCCAGGGCATATCAGTAGACTCCTGTAGTGTATGAATCTGTACAGGTAGACCATGTATATGCGAGATGTGGGGGTACGTTGCTGTGTAGTACCGATAAGCAGTAATGCATAAACTGTAGTACTGTGGACTTCAGCTGTTGTTGTACTGTAATATTGCAGCCACCCTGTAGCAATGCCACAGCTGTGGCCACTAACATCAACTCTATCTCATGTCAATGTAGGTACCTCTGGGATACCAGCAAGGCAGCGGCTGGATGCCAGTGAGTATGGTTTAAGGTTATGCTTGGCAATTCACTGTGCATGTCATAGCTAAGGTGTATGCCATGTACACATCTAACACACCTACCCACAATGCATGCTGTACACGTGCACTGACACAGCACACACCTCACTAATGGGATTACCAGCCTTAAACACATATAATACACAGTCCATCCCAGACAACTGTGGCCACACTCCAGTGCACATTGCCCAGGCACAGCTGACATCTGCTCAACATACACAGCTATATCATACACAGAGCAGTTGAACATGCTACATATAATGACATCCAACTCCCCCTGCTATCTCATACTCCAGGGTCCTAAACCTAATCAACACATTACACAGAACATACTGGAGGGATAGGGCCCTGTACTGGGGAATCCCCACACTCTGTAACTGACTACTCATACATGTCAGGCAATGCCATTCATTGGCCTCTTGACAGAAACACTTGGCAATTGGATGGGGAATGGGGAATACACCCTGGGTAACATGTCTGTGCCACAGCCTGACAGGGGCACAGGGGAATAACATTAGTGGGTGGTGCATGGCAGGGAACCCCTGTGGCTAGGCTTATGTAGGCCCCAGGACCAATAGACCAGTACTCACCAATGAACCTATGTGTACCACAGGCAACATCAGCCAGGGCCCAATCATGGTCAATAATGGTCTCTACACTCACCATAGGTCCAGTACATTGTCTCTGTGGTTGGTCTAATGGTAGTCTACCACTCATACATGCACCACTGATGATGACATAGGTGAATACACATCAAGCATTCACTAAACACATGTCTACATGTGATCCAGGAACACACAGAGGCTGTGAGCAGCAGTGGAAACACACTTGACACACAGAGACACATCCTGCAATGGTGTGTACACTCATGAGGTATGGTGCACAGTACATGCCAGGGTGCTGAACAGATGCACAGCAATGTTGTGGACATGGGTGCAGTGGGTTCCACGGGGAGGGCCATCATCTACAAACAGAGGCCATGCATCACAGCCATGTATAATGTTGGTAATGGGGATTGACTACAGTTGCACTGCATGCTGTTGAGCCCCACATGTCCTGCATGCTGACGTGTGTAATTACAGGCATGTGTGTGATACTGTACTGCACCATCGCCTGCTATTGTGTGTGTTATGGGGTTATGGGAGCTGTCTGTAGGTGCTGTCTGGTGGAGTGTTTGGGTTGCCATGTATGTCGGCTGCATGTGTGTATGTCTGTGTGTGTGGCCATGTCTGCACATGTGTGTGTGTGTGTGTGTGTGTGTGTGTGTGTGTGTGTGTGTGTGTGTGTGTGTGTGTGTGTGTGTGTGTGTGTGTGTATTTACTGTTTAGCAGTGTTGTACAGGTCTTACAGTCTGTTCCCTGTTTTCCCCTAACAGGTGGTGAGCTGGGGTTGGGTCCCCCTGCAGGGAATCTGATGCCACTGATACAGACAGTGACCATGAAGATAGGTGTGTTGAGGCACAAGAAGGGTCATCAGGGGCTGCTGCTGGGCCACCAATTGACAACCCACACGTATCACACCATCCACGCACACAGTCACACTGCCTCTACACATCTCATCACCATTGGCCCTAGCTGAGGGACAGCCTATGGTTGGCATGGGCCAGGACAGTGTAGTATCTATGGCATGTGTGTCAGGACAGAGCAGCCGTAGCCTGATTTCTGGTGGGGTATCACATAGGCAAATGTGTAGGGGTGCTTGTAGGAGCACTGCTGGTCATCATGCCCCTGGCAGACATGCCACATCTATTTCAACCACATGCATGTTCCAGACTGTCATGGCAGCACAGGCATGAATGGAACAGTACACCAGGCAGGGTCTAAGGGCACAGAGGGCTCATCACACCTCTGTAACTGACATCATCCATGACCTAGCAGGTGCCATCCATAATTACACCAAGGTCATGGACAGATGGTGGGGTGAGACATTGGAACTCATCCACAATGTAATGTCCATGCATCAGGACAGGGTGGGATGGTTGCGATGGCCATTTGGACATATGCCAGCAACAGCCACTCCCGTAGTGGCAGCACCAGCCTCAGTACTGTGGGGGGGGCTGTCCACAGCCCGTCATAGCAGACCACGTGCACGTGACCCTGGCCAGTCCCAGGAGGGACCTGGATCCATTGGACGTCTGTCAAACTCGAGGGACAGTACTCGGTCTGGCTCTATACCTGATACTGCCTGTAGCACCCCTGCCAGGCACAGGTCCCATGTACGTGGCCAGAGATGGTGAACTGCAAACCCTGCCAGGTACAGTCTGCAGTTGTCCCACAATTTCCTGTATAGGGCAGCCACATGGAGGAACTGTGTGCATGCACACACACACACACACACACACACACACACACACACACACACACACACACACACACATGCACACACGCACACACGCACACACGCACACACACACACACACACACACACACACACACATAAACAACAAACTTAGGGCAACCACATACCTGCACACATGACATCAGCAGTGGCCCATAACAATACTCAGCCCCCTCACACACACAAGTTGTCAATTGTATAGCTCAGCATAGGCCTCTGGCAAACCAACAACACACCCTGTGCATATGATGATACCTGTGCCACTCCCTGACATCCGAAACATTGATGCAAGGACAGGCTAACATGGTTCTGATGCACAGGGTGACTGTACAACAAGTGTAGCAATGGAATGATGTGTAGCATGTTGTCAGCAGTAAATCGAAATGCTAATATCTTGGAAGGTGTAGCTGTGCAGCCATGATGCATCAGAGCTGTAATTAACAATGTTGTATTGTTGTCACCAGTATCTGTTCTGATTGTGTTCTGTTTGTCCATGTGCCACATGGCTGATGAGTGTAATGGTGTCCGCAGACCTTCTACTGTGGACACCCGTAAGTGTAGTGGGTGGTACACATGCCATGGCTGGGTACAACACACAGTGCCTTTGGTTAGGATGCAGTACAGTACATGACTGTACACATGGAGGTATATCCCCATGCAGGTAACACAATTGTTGCACATGTAATCCCACTAAGACAGGATAGGCACAACCACACAGTGTTATATACGCAGTCTGTAATGTGGATGACATTGAACATGCTAACAGCAGGGTGTATGTCCCTCTCCCCACTCTTCTCTGCGATCCTCACCTAAGTAACATGTGTGTGCCAATGCCGGTGGCATAGTCCTACACTCACGAGGGTGTGAGGCACTCAACTACTGTGAATGGTGTAAACAACAGCTAACAACCTGATTACATACACTGTACATTATTACAGACAGCTATGTGGGGGGGGATAGACGCAACAGTAACTGCAATTATGGCAGTCATGTCCACAACAGCCACACCCAGTGAGTTGTAGCAACCCCAGTAGTGCTGCACACCTCAACCATGTGGAGGAGGGCAGTGACACATCTATGACCTGTGAAGGACTGTATGCCCACAGGATGGCACCTGTGGTATGTTGGCATATAGGTTCATAGTGTCATAGGTAGGTACTAGGCTAGCGGCCTGAGGGCCTATGTAAGCCTAGCCAACAACGTTCCCTGGCTTACGCCACCCAAGAAAGTTATTGTCCTGTGCCACTGTTGAGCAGAGACACAGAAGTGATCCCTGGGGTATATTTCCTATTTCCCATCCACTCATCAAGATTTTTCTTGAAGAGTGCTAATGAAGAACATTGCTTGACATAGATGGGTAGCCTGTGGAAGCCGTCAACATCCCCAGGAAACAGATACACAGACACATATATGCTGATACAGAAATATATATGTATGCATATATATATATATATATATATATATATATATATATCTACATGTGACTACACATACACACACAGATATATGTACAGTAAAATACATATGTAGGAGGTGCACACAATATGGAACAGCCAGTATGCTTACAGTTAACACCTGAACAACTGGACACTGTATGGGCTACACATACTAATGTCAATCATTGCCTGCAACATATACCCATAGAAAGGTCATAGGAAAGACACCACACACAGGTTTGCAGAAATGGGACTCCTTTACCTGTGTGCCATAATGGTCCTATATGCCATATCATATAGCTGTTCAAACACTGACAACCATATAAATGGAGTACTGCAACTGTGAAACAGTTACACTTATACAGTAGTCTGGAAAGGTTCACAACTGTTGCAGTCCAAGCCAAGCCCTTCAGAATGTACAATAATGCTGACAGACTGGGCCACAGGGTACCACACAATCAACAGTATGTACTGCAGGTGTGTAGTTCAGTGGCCTCTGTCTACACTCTGTACAAACTCCGTAGGAGGTAAAGACATTTTGTGATCAAGTGGGTTGTACCTGGAACATAACAAGGCATAACGCACAGAACAGTCTGTATTGCAGGAGGCAGTAGGCTTGCAGTACCCCAAGTCATGTAAGTAATGTCAATATAGGTGGAGTATATGGTACTGTACATCCATATACCTTGTGGCAGCTCACCTCTGATACCCCCACATTTGTAACAGCCTAGGTCATTTATGGTGCTCCCCACCTGGACTCAATAATACAAGACCATATATCACTGTTACATACAATAGCCTCTGCAGTGCATAAGGATGCACATGTGTTGTGTAGGTGACGCCCACACATATATGGCCCCAGCCCCACTGTATGTGCTAGGGATACAACAGCAGTGTACTAATGGCAGCAATGGCAGTGTGATATACTCACAGCCCACTACAGAACAACCCCCAACAGCATGACATATGTGCACATCTTGGTATGTAGATGGGGGACAGAGGCTGGAACACAGACATATATGTGGAACACTGTTGCCATACACTAAGCAAGGTGCTGGTGTTACAGGATAGTCTGCAACATACCCTTATTCAGGAAATTGAGGTTAGATATAGACATGGATGTAGCCATGTACTGGTAGCACGCAAAACACACACTGCCAGTGTCATATCTGACACAGGTCCTGTGTGGTGGACGGACAACACATGATAGGCATACCTCTGCCCAGCAAGAGGTTAGGCCCACAGTAGTGAGCTATGCAGACAGACTGCATTCCAAGGTGCACTAGTATGTACACACACACACACCCTGTAACACCAGTACTATGCAAAGCATTGCACAACTTTACCCACAGTCTGTCTGTAGTTCTTGAACTTCCTACAAATATGTGTCCACTCTGAGTGTTCAGGTTCTCCTGTAAGAGGTATTGCTACTTGCTGCCTGTATCACTGATGCCCACACACAGGGTGGATGTCCATCACACAGGAAATGTAAAGGGACCATGGCCACATGCTGTAGGGATTTATAATGGGTGGTTGCCATGACAGTGGTAATTCAATGTAGTACACATGTGTAATTGTATATATATGGCTATCTGGATAAATATATATACATATATTTCCACCATATGTCCTGGACATGGAGTGTAGCCGTACGCCAGCCCCTACAGTCCCGCAGTAGTAGTGCAAGGGGATGACAGCTATGTATAGTAGGTATATTACTAGACTGTTGCTACTGTTATTGGGATTGTCTTCACAGACATGGTGTGTGTGGATTCTGACATCTGCTTATAACATGTGTGCCATTGGCTACTGACAGACATCCTAAGGAAATCATTGTAAGGTACCGCTGCTAGCATGTAATGCCCCTGTGGAGTGCAGCAGAGATATTGGCCACTATATGTGGAACTTTAGACACAACCTGTACAGTCCAGAGGTATACACATGATCCCTTAATGCACCGCATGTGTACCAGGCCTGACAATATGTATGTAGATAGCCATGTAGAGGGGTATAACACATAACTACTGGTTTACATTTGGCATCATAGGTGTTGGATTCACACACTCCTGTCTGACCTGACAAATAATGACCGCTGGTACAGGGGTGCTATGGACACATACCACCCACTAGATATTGACATACATCTGTACAGCATCCCACTGCTCTGTCTGATATACATAACTTTTAAGGGAGGGCCAGCAGCAGTACATCTGGTGAGTATCTGCACGTAACATCCCACTGGTTAAGTACACTAAGCTGCTAGGCATGTAACAATGCATTGTGCAGACTACAGGCAGACTGGCTCAACACTGGCCTACTTCTCGTATGCGATAATGCACATGTACCTGCATATATAGAAGGCTCAACAGCCATGTCACAGCACAGGGTAAGATACACCTGTGTGACAGTGCATAACCACAACCAATGTGAACACAGCCACATATGGTAAGCTAGCATAATATTACAGTATATGGACTATCAGTTCTACACCATCCTCATATGTGCCACTCACAGAATGACCCTACATATACTGGGCTGCTACACAGTTTGTCAAGATGGCTGTCTGTGGTATGGGATATGTGTGTGTATGGCCCTACAAACATGTACGGCAAAATGGTACCGTACAGTGGGGCAGCATGTAACATCTGAGAGAAGGGGAGGTAGAACAATGACATCTACCACAGTCTGTACACAGGCTAAGATACATATTAACAATACACACACTGCCAACATTCACCATCTCTACACAGACCTCAGTACTGTACAATCATCCACAGAATGTCCAGCTTATGTCATGATATATAACCATTACTATACATGACGTGTAGCAATCTGATATATCACTGGCATGTTTTCAGATATGATTACAGTATTTATAGTATACAGCACATATGCACCACTTCATGCATGCCATATGTACAAAGGTTGACAGAGGTGTGGCTGACAGCACATACACAGGGCCAGTATAGACATGTTACTGTGATAACCCCATATAATTTCCATTGTAACAGGGTTTGTTGCAACATATGTCCTATGAGGGATATGAAGTCAGCAACTGTCACAGCCTTCACCATCTACAGACTGCAATCCTCACACTACCTTCTGCATTCCATGGATTGATACACTGTGGCTAACACATGAAACCATAGGCATAAGACTGCCCAGTCTGCAGATGACCCTGCAGATGGGGATTCCTCATATACATGGAACTGACATGGGAGGTACTGCGACATGTATGACAGGCATATCCAGACAAACACTGTTAACCCAACATTACTCCAAATGCAGTATGGCAGCACTTACAGTCTGTAGTCAGGTGAGGCACATACCCCTCCTGTTGGTTGCTCTCTTTCCACAGTGTATGTTGTTAGAGGTAAATCCCCAATCCATCTGGGATGCTGTTTGCCAAACATCAAATCTAGTTCCTGCTCACAGTGAATGCAAAGGCCCAACACCTCCATGATGTTCCTAGGTAATGGAATGTGTTTCCATGCAATTGGCTATGGGATTATTACCACAGCTGTTCCACATGCAATCAGCTAGGGGAGGGCTGCAATTAATGCAGAGCCCATCAGCTGATTGTGAGCATCATGTAACATACACATGCTGCTGCCTAAGCAAGGCAGGTGTGGGTATCCACATCCACCAGAGAGGGAGTGGGGGAGGCAGACAGACGCAGATACATGTCAGGGAGGTGTGGGAGGGTATAACTGAAGCATGTTTGTGTAACAAACCTACCAGCAGAGGGTATCAAACCCCCAACAAATATGTAGTGCTATCACAGTTCAATGCACTTATTGGATGCACCACATGGGTTACCTGATGTGGAGCACTCAGAACATATATGTCAGGGTGAGTGACATCAGTAACAGGGATATGGTAGATATACAGTAGGTTTCATACATGTGCCTGTCTGCATGAACATGTGCCAGCGTTAACACAGGCACACTCACACAGGGATGCACACACATTAACACACTTGGCAGGGCCAGGAGTGCAACTCATCAGTAGTGGGATTGCCACAACACATCAATGTGCAGATATCACATGCACCACATTGGTCATACGGAGGCCATATGGGCAAAGAGTATGAGGAGATGTCAGACATCAGACAGCATGCTTCAGTATGCCATGGGAGGTTGTAAAGAGTGTGGATGTGGGCATATGCACCATATAACACACACACATGAACACATAGGGTGCCAGTTCTGACATGCATGAGTGCATGTCTGCAAGGGTGTGTGGTGGTCAACAGTGCCAGCAGGCTATACAAGGGTAGGCAATGGATATACTATGGCATCAGGCCACATGACAATGGTCTGCATTGTGGTTCAGGGCTGTAGTTACTGCATTTGCCCACACAGGTGGGTATTGCCTCCCCATCCAGTCAGCCTGGTGACTATTGTGTGTGGCCAATAGCTGTGCACCACATGCCATGTATGTGTTCCTTAGTCCATGACATGGATGGTGTCTGGGATGTGCACACCTCCCACATGCATGTACAGTGACATGTGGAACTGTACCTGAGGTGTCTGGTCCATGTTGTGAAAACAGCTTATCATCAGTTGTGCCAGTCTTGCCCACTTGTGGCAGGAACTGGTAATGGACAGCAGATTTACCCTTCATCTACATTGATAGCATGCCAACAGCATTCCCTGATGTCAGTGTTATCTGTCCATACAGGGCATGTTGTTAGGCATGGTATGTTCTTTGTGGGTCACATGTGGAGGCACCACAGGTGGTGCAGGTCTCCACTGGGGAACATGGTGGAGGTGCACTGTCTGCATGTATGTGCGTATTGGACAGATGGTCAGGGTGACATACCCTCTGTAGCCCACTGCTATCACTGCATAGTTACTATCAGTGGCCAATATGCAGTGTACTAACCACATATTGGCTGTTGCCTAGGCATGGGTGTATGTATGACACATGGGTTGAGTCTGTGCTCTGGGTAATAGTGGGATTGCTAATTTGGATTGGTTGGCCTTGATGTCACATATACGGGTATGGCTTTGCATCCCAGCCTCCCAGCTATTTTACATTTGTTATCCCTATATGGTTGACATTGTGATATATAGTAGGGCCACCATGAAAGTAATGAGCAAAACCCCCTCCACATTGGCCACAGGTGTCACACACTCACCTCTACACAGAATACGAGTCTCACACACACACACACACACACACACACACACACACACACACACACACACACACACACACGCACACACACGCACACACACGCACACACACACACACACACACACACACACCTGTCATGTCTGGAAGTTGAACCCCTACCTAACTAGTTTATTAAACTACAGCACTATGCAGTTATAGAATGCGCAACAGACATTACTGGAGTACTTCTTCCCCAAAGGTGTATTTCACAATGACTGACATCAGCAGGATTACCAAAGTAGGGTATTTCACCTGTACTGCAAGTGACTTGCCTAAAATGCATTACTCCCTACAAAAACAGTGAGACACACACAAAACATCTGCAACTGTCATGTGTGGGTATAGAACTCCTGCCAAGGCTTATATTACACTACAGCATGTAGCAGTTATAGGTCACACCACAGGGATCTTTCTCCTCAAAGTAGTGTTTCACAATGAATGACATCAGCAGGATTGGCAATGTAAGGCATTTGAATTGTACTGCACGTGAGTAGCCTATGATGCATTGCTCCATAGGCAGACATTGAAACACACGCAAAACATCCAGAACTGCCATTGGTGGTGATGGAACCCTACCACAGTTCTAAATCACAATACAACAGTACACAGTTACAGGCCATGCTACAGACATTACTGGGCTATGCTTTTCCCAGAGGTGTATTTCTAGGTGAGTGACATCAGCAGCCTTGCCAAATTTGGGTATATGAATTCTAAGGAGTGACTGTAACCTAAAAAGCATTGTGCATCATTCAGTCATGAGCAGACAGAGACACAAAGACACACACAATTGTTAGGATTGGGGTTAGAACACCTACCTAATTGATCACACTACAGCAGTATGCAGTTACAAGACACGCTACGGATATTACTGGGCTATGATTTCTCTAGAGGTGTATTTCTAGGTGAGTGACCAACAGCCTTGCCAAAGTTGAGTATGTGTATTGTACAGGGTATGAGTGGCCTAAAAAGCATTGCTCTCTATGCAGTTAGACACACACAAACACACACACACACACACAGGTCTTGGGTTAGAACACCTATCTAACTACTTTATCATACTACATCAGTATGCAGTTACAAGACATGCTACAGACATTATTGGGCTATAATTTCCCCAGAGGTGTATTTCTAGGTGAGTGACATCAGCAGCCTTGCCAAAGTTGAGTATGTGTATTATACGGGGTATGAGTGGCCTAAAAAGCATTGCTCTCTATGCAGTCAGACACACACACAAGTCAGGTCTGGGGTTAGAACACCTACTTAACTACTTTATCACACTATAGCAGTGTGCAGTTACAGGATGCACTACGGGGATTACTGGGCTATGGTTACCCCAGAGGTGCATTTCTAGGTGAGTGACATCAGCAGCTTTGCCAAAGTCAAGTATGTGTAATGTATGGGGTGTGAGTGGCCTAAAAGCATTGCTCTCTACGCAGTCAGACACACACAAGCACACAGTTGCCAGGTCTGGGGTTAGAACACCTACCTAACTACTTTATCACACTACAGCAGTACATAGTTACAAGACACGCTACAGAGATTATTGGGCTCTGATTTCCCCAGAGGTATATTTCTAGGTGCATCACATCAGCAGCCTTGCCAATGTTGTGTATATGAACTGTACTGAGTGTGAGTAGCCTAGAAAGCATTTCTCTCTACACAGTCAGAGACCAAGACATGCACACATACACACACTTACACAGTTGCCAAATCTGGGGATAGGACTACTACCTAACTAGTTTATCAGTACAGCAGTACACAGTTATGGCACGAGCCATGGGGATTACTGAGCTACAGCTCCCCCAAAGGTGTATTTCACATTGGATGACCTCATCAGGCTTGTCATGATACTGCTATGGGGAGGGTGGTGTGTGCATGTGCTGTAACCCATTCATGTAGGGGTTGACATGCCGCATGCGGGCACACACGGGGTCATATGCCACAGGTACATGTATATAGCTACTAGGTGACAACGTCCTTGTACAGTCATGTTGCACAGCTGGCATGTGCAACATGCCATCATGCTTACAGATACTACTGGCTAGTATCTGCAGTGAGTGACACCTGCACCTCATGTGTTTGGGACCCTTTGGCTGTGTGCTAGGTGGGACAGGCCCAGATGGGCCCTTGTCACAGTCCCCTCTTCAACACATCTATGTCCGTCTACCTTTGGCTTATTATAGTGTGTTGTCCCTACATATATGTCTGTATTCCTATCCACTGTGCGTGCAAGGCAGGAGTGGTGCATACTGACATGTGTCTGCACTGAGAACTGCAACTGCCATATATTTCTGGTCCACTGTTGTTTGCTGACATGACCTTCTTGTGTTTAAGTGTGTGAGCATGCCCAGTATGGGCTTTCAGTATGTTGTTGACTGACATTGTCTTCATTCCTCTGTGTGTGTGAGCATCCCAGTATGGCCATCTATATTGCATGCGTGGATCAAGTCCAGGTGGTTTGTACTGCGGTGCTGACCTTTGTGTTGTACACCGACAGGTAGCATGCTGTGTCTGCAGGGTACACATCAGTCATTTGGCATTGACTGTTGCTACATTTCTGCATAGCGGGGGGGACACCTGACTGTTTCTACATTTCTACACAGGGGTTGGGGGGACACCTGACTGTTACTATAAGTGTACATAGGATGGTGGGGCACATCTTACACTTTTACACAGTTGCTAGGACTGTACTGATATGTCAGGTACACCATTTCAGTCTGTAGTCTTACCTATCGTGCTGAGTAACTGCACACCAGTGTACTACAGATCATAGCTTTCACTACCAACATATTAGTTTCTGACTTCCTAGCCTTCACAACTTACATCCAACTGGCTGGTCTGCTGTAGTCTGTCTGTGTAGGGCTGGGGTACGGGTTACCCATGGGGATCATTCAGAGGACATAGTACAGCATTTGTTTGTGTTTGTCTACACCTATCCTGCTGGCTGTGACTGTTGTTGGGTATGTGCCCAACCGACTGTCATGTGCGAGTCACTTATCTTGTGGGTGACCCAGTATTGAGGGTGGTGCTGCAGGGCTGCCTATGTCGGATGCACATAGTACACTCCCTATACCTGGTTGAGCACAGGTAGAGTCATGTTTGGCATCCCTTTTACTGTATGTGTGAGTCGGAGAGAGGTGTCATTCCCTGGGTCCCTACTGTGTCAGTGCATGTGCTATGTGTTGCCTCTTTGCCAAGGCCAGGGCATACTGGGCACGCTTTCTTCTGCATACTGGGGCAGACTCAGGTTGTTCCTCCTCTGAGTCACTCTGCACCTGTGCAGGCCTTGGCACTGGTGGGGGGCTGTGTGGCCCAGCCCCATGCTGTTCCTGCTGCAGCTGTTTCTGCAGGATCATATTGTGCAGCATGGCACATGCAAGGACAATTTGGGTACATGTAGTTGGTGAGTACTGCAAGGGTCCACAGGATGTGTCCAGGCCCTGGAACTATGACGTGTGCATCCCAAACACACACACACACACACACACACACACACACACACACACACACACACACACACTCTATTATGATTTGTGTTTGTGCGTGTGCCTCATTATGGAGTTCTTGTTCAGGTGTGTGTGTATTTCTGATGGGTGTTATCAGCCATGGCTCCAGTGCATATCCAGCATCCCCCATTAGGTGACCCTGTGGGATGTCCCCAGTGGCAAATGTTGGGTACAGCTGAGTCAGATGCCAGATGTGGGAATCATGGTAGCTTCCAGGGCAGCCAGCACCCTGCTCACCTGGTGGTGCTTTAATGCGTATGTGTGTGCAGTCTATTGCACCCACTACCTCAGGGTATTCTGCTATTTGATGGAAGAGACGCATATTGCTGGCCAACACCTCACGGGTGATGGAGAAATATACATGCTCACCGACATGTGCTGACATGGCATCCAGGAACTGGTGGAGTACTTTGGATGCTGATGCCTGTGAAATCCCCATCATATCCCCAGCTGGTCTTTGGAAGGTACCTGTAGCTAGTATTCTTAGGCCTACACATACCTTGGTATCCACTGGGATGGGTTCCCCTCTGTTGGTTCTGTGTGTCAGGTGTGGCCAGCTCAACAATATGCTGCAGGAGGTCCATGTCCACCTTATAGCACTCCACTATCTCCAGCTCATGGAGACCTTGATAGGTTACCCTGGGTCTGTACACTCTTCTCTGTCTCCTCACTGTAGGTTGCTCAGCAGCATTCATATCCTCATCACCCTCAGCCTCTTGCACATGCTGGTTTATGGTACCAAAAGCAGCCCCTAACATTTTTTCTCTTGCTTTCTTTTTGTAAAATTTCCCTGTCTGTATACACTGGCAGTGCAGAGTTTTGGGGAAAAACAAGGGGGAAAGGTGTTTGCATAGTTTATAGTGATATGCTGGCCTGGGCTGGTCTGCTGCCTGTGTAATTGGCTGAATCTGATACATTTCACATGTCAGCTAAGCTAGTTCTCCTTGATTACCTTCCTACTGCTGTTTTCCCTTCACCCTGCCTCCCTGTTTAAGCCCAGGGGTGCGCTGCTCAAATGGAGTGCTCAAATGTGCACAGAGCTGCTTTTTCCTGGTTTAACTTCCTTTTTCTTCCAGTACAACCTGGTGCGCGCACACCCACATATACTTTGTAGGAAGTGCTAGGCAGGTTTAGACACACCCTTAGCTTAGCTGTGCTAAGCTAGGAGAAATCACTAGCCACAGGTCTCCAATCCACTTACAGTATGCCTGACACACACCCCCATGATGTCACCTATATCCTAGTCTTGTACCCATCAAACCCAGATTTGATGAATATGCTTCACCTCAAAATCAAAGATCCAGATCCATCCACAAAACAAGCTCTTAAACCTCGACCACTGACTGTTGAGGGAATAGGGGGAGGATAGGATTCATTCATCACCCCCTATGCTGTGGAACAAAACAACATGGTACATGTGAGGCAGAGGCAGAGCACCCTTGTTCAAGAGAAAGAAGAGAAAATGAATGGGAGGGATGCAAATATACAGGGATTAGGATTTACCTCTCAGTGTCACTGCACACAGAGAGCAAATAATGGGTATAGTTCCCCATACTAAAGGGGTGGCGTAAGCCACAAAACGATGGGCTAGGCTTGTAAATGCCCTCGGGCAGATAGCCTAGTATGAACCTATGAACCTATGAACCTAAGCTATTTATACTCTTACACTCTTGGGACCTGCCTCACACCCTGGGAAAATCTGGGATTCACTTACTATTCCCTCATTTGCATAGGATTGCCTGCTAATGCATAGTTACATGTCCCACACTAAGCCTCCTCCCTTAGCAACCATTACTCACTGGCCAGGTTGCCTTCTGACTGCCATTGACTTGCATGGCAGAATACTGATTTTAGTTAGAATGCTTATTTTAGGTTTATTTTATTAATTTCTCCCTGATCCTGTTTACGAGTCTCTGCCCTATGCTTAACCAGGCGAGCTCGGCAAAAAGAAATTAAAAGTTGTTTTTTTTTTTTTTTTTACATTTTTCAATGCCAGTTGCCTTCTACTTGGACATTGGCATGCTTCCTCAATGATATGCAGCCTTTATTTGGAGCTGTCAGAACTCCGTTTTGTAGATTGCAGAACTGTACTTGGTTACTAACCGAGTATATTTCTGCACACTGCACTTGTCCTGCATGGATGGCTGCCAGCTTCCTGGATCACGTATTACCCTCATTGCATGATTTTCACCTGCAAATGAGGGTAATTTGCATACAGGAGCTCGGTCCATGCAGGATTAGCCAAAGAGCTCACGTGCACTTCCCAGGAGCTCGTTCCTGGATCGCACGTCGGCCATATTGCCAAAAATAGCTCTTAAACTAATCCTGCACGCTATAAAGGGCTTCATAAATCTGGGGGATTGTGTTCAGTAATGGGTTGGATAACTAATATATAAAAATGTACAGTAATCTCAATGTGATATCTAGGTACACCCTTTTAAATTAAGGTCCACACAAAAATATGTGATTCTGATTTTATAAGTTAAATTCTGGTCAGGGTTAAAAATGTGGTCTACTATTTCACTAGATTTTTAGGATTTTAAACATTTATATTTCACCAGTAACGTATGCCCTTTTTGCCAAGTCTCATGATATTACATTTGCTGACATTAAAGGTGATGCATTTACTACTTCATCAAGTATGTATTTTTCTATAGAATATCTTAGCGATATCAGCATCTTTTATTGGAATAATTATGTTGCTCTGTTTATGATCATCAGTATTGCTGGTTACACTTGGCCCATGTTCCTCTATTCTTTCTCTTAAGATAGAGAGAAAATCTATGGCCCAAGTAGGGGATCCCCATGGACACCACTGGTAAGATCTGCTGCAACAGACATTAACCCTACCCCCTCTTGTTGCTTAACCAGTCTTTTACTCACTTATTTATGTGATACTGGCATCTTAGCCCTGCTTTTATTTTTCAATTATTCCCTCATGTGAAACAGTGTTGAATGACTTATTATGATTAAAATATGCAGCAAGCACTGTCAGCCCTTCACCTTGTGTTACATTTTCAATGAATGACATGAGAGTCAAAAGTAGAGGTCTTTCCTTAACAAATCCATACTGTTCCATAGATAACAGAAGTAGGCCTCTTATATCATTTTAGATTTTGTATAGAATATTGCTCAAGCTTATGGGTTAAAAATTAGTTGGATCTGACTTAGCTCACCTCTGCCCCTCTTGTAAGATGTTATCAATGCAGGGTGTCACCATAGGTCAGAGACATATTAACAAACTAACATTTTTTAACAAGATCAGTGAGGTTTAGCTGTGATTTCTTGATTCTGTCAAAGGAATATAAGCAACCACTCTGTACATTGTCTGGTTTTATGGGATATGATACATTTTCCCTTTTCTGTTTTCTAATACATTAAATCGTTAACTTATTATTGCTTTTTTATCTTTGTGATCAAGAAAAACTCATCCATTGGATAGATCTGATGACAAACTAACAAGATTCTGTATTTAATATAGATTTTTTTCTTATGATTAATTTTTTGTCACATTATTATTTAGCCTATTCTGTTAATGCTGAAAAAAACACAGGTTAGCAATTTTCAATGGTCATATGTCAGCTTTAAATCTGCAATGTACAGCTGAATGGCGATGTCTGTTGCATGCTATTTTATCAGTTTTATGACCCATGTTCTGGATCATTTCACTTATCTGGGTATCTAGTTATAAATAGATATAAAACCTTGTTATTGTGTTTTTTCACAGCCAAATAAATAACAAATAATTGCAACTTCCATTATCACATTGACAGCACTAAGCTGTTACCTCCCTTATGTACTGGATGGCTGGTTTTACTGTGGCATGTCTGACTTCATTTATCTGATGATCTCCTGATGTCAGGTAAATTTTTAATAAATAATTTTAATTCATATTCATTAATAAAAGACTGATGATATAATTGCATCTTTATCTGAGTTAATACAAACAGATGGCTTATATGTTACTTTATGTGGAGAAACATGCACAGCTATCTGCATAAATAGATGGAAAGGAAATAGACCTCTGCAAAGCAAACTAGTTTAAAATAATTTACCTGTTATTTCACTTTTTGGGAAGTTATTTTTTTTTATATTTTGGTTATTTTGGTCAAATGAGAGTTTTGTAGTCCAGAATTTAGTGTGGAATTCTGTTTACCATCAATGATGAATTTGCATGTTTTTGTCACATCTACTTGAATTTTCTCAATGTATGTGATTACGTCTGATCTTCCAGACAATTTCCTCACTAGTTAGCTTTTAGAAGTTTTCAAACATAATGCAGTTACTCTTGTGGTGTGGGTATGGCTGAGAAAAGGAGACCTGCAAGGAGGATATGACTTCTTATTAAATAATGATTAATGTGTAATGTTTAATATAAGAAAAGAGACATTCTCTACTTCCTAATAACCGATGGAGTACATTTTCCCAACTAGTAAGTACTGAAATGAAGACTTTGTATTTATAATAATAAGAATAAAAGTTGGTCCTCACTGTCGTGGTGATGGGTGAGGGGGAGGCTATAGTACCTCACATCCTTAGTCACTCATATAACCATAGTCTAAGTTGTCCAATTTAGAGGAAAGGAGAGAAACGTCACTTTCCACAAATCACCAATCCAATAGGTACTGGGACCGATGAGTTTTCACTATATTAAGTTTCTGAATTCAACAAGTGCTAACACTAAAAATGTGTACCTAATCTGTTTGCTGTGAAACCTACCTGTGTAACAGATATTTCCTAGAAATGAAGGCTCTATAATGACTTTCTTTCAAAAATACATTTCCGAAAGTATAACTAAATGTCTGAAGATACTGTCCTGGTCTTACATTGTCTAATGGTAAGAAAAGGAATCTAGCTTTCTGCAGACATAGAATGCATATTTCATGTGGCAGACACAGAGGTAGGAAAGGTGTAATAGTTGTAACAGTGAAGCTGCATATGTTTGTAAGATTAGGTGTGCATTTGTGTACAGGTGTTTCTGAAGTAGATTGTGTATTTCATGTGGCAGACAGAGGTTGGAAAGGTGTAACTGTTGTAACAGTGAACATGCATATGTTTGTAAGATTAGGTGTGCGCTTGTGTGCAGGTATTTGTGAAGTAGAATGTGTATTTCATGTGGCAGACACAGATGTTGGAAAGGTGTAACAGTTGTAACAGTGAAGATGCATATGTTTGTAAGATTGGGTGTGCATTTGTGTGCAGGTGTTTGTGAAGTAGAATGTGTATTTCATGTGGCAGACACAGAGGTTGGAAAGGTATAACAGTTGTAACAGTGAACATGCATATGTTTGTAAGATTAGGTGTGTGTTTATGTGCAGGTGTTTGTGTGAACTTATTACAGAAGCAAGCAAACACCTTCAAATACACAGTTGCTCACCACAGCCATTTATAGGGATAATTATATAATTTTATTACTGACAATAAAATGTTTTTGAGACTCTTCAAATCAAGTGCAATGTAGCAACTTTTTCCATTTGTGAAAAGCTATAGGGCTTGCACAATTTTACTTAAAGTTTCTTAATCCTCTTTTTTTTGGCTTACTTTCCAGTTCTGCTTTTTAAAGTACAGAACAATATGATGGTCTTAAGCAACTGCATTGCAACATAAAAAACAAAAAAAACTTCCTCCCAGCATAATGCTAAGAGCTCAGCTACAACTTGTATCATTGCAGCAGAACAGAAGGGACTAAAGTCTCATTCATTTTGTGGAGTATTAAAGTGACTGCGTGGTGTATGTGTCTTCTCCATTTTTTTCCATGTACAATTTGGTGATGAAGTCTTTGCAGTCTGTCATTTTGCACAAAGTTATTTATTTTTCTTTGACTTATTATCTTATATATTTTATTTCAGATTTAGTGACTGGATTTTGGATGTGATCTGCAGCGGTCATGGGACCTCTTTAGCAAATTACTGATTTTGTACTTGAGTTTAAGCAGTCCACTAAGAAACTTCTGGAACCATTATACATATTTGATAGAATGCTGTGAATAAAGTAAGCTGGTTATATTATAGCATTCCATGTCCTGTAATATTCTATAACTTAAACACAGGATATTGTTGCAGTGATATACTGTACATTAAGCACAGAAAGACAAAGTCTCATCGGTAGATAGTATGCAGACTACTACATATCTAATAACAAGACAGTGACCAAAGGTGAAAATCAAAACTGTACTTTGCATTTGTGAGGTAAACACCTTATCCATTGTATCAGCCTTTATGACGTAAAAAGTCTTTACGTGATAACAGTAGCACATACATTTAAGACTAATAATGTGCATAA